>NC_060143.1:524669458-524969458 GCF_021461385.2 Schistocerca piceifrons | reverse complement strand
TATCTACCACCGGCACACCTCTCAGCGTACGTGCTAGGCTCGAAGAACACCAGAATGAGTTTACGGTACTTCCGTGCCCACCGAGCTCCCCAGATTTAAACTGAATCTAAAACCTGCAGTCGGGCAGTTCGTGAAATGGATCCTCGTCCGAGTAACCTAGCGCAGCTGGCCACGAAACTGGAGTCGGCTTGGCCCCACATCCCTGTCGGTACCTACTAGAACGTCACTGATTCTCTTCTTGCACGTCTCGCAGTGGTTATTCATGCTTTTGACAGCTGCTCACATTAATGCTATTGTACAGAGTAAATCAGCTGCTGTATACAGGGTGACTCCGCGATGCTGTTACAAACTTTCAGGGCCGATGGAGAAGGGTAAATGTATCAATGTGAGATAAGTGTCCCTTGCCTGGGAACGAGTGGTTGGAAAATTACAGTGGAAAATATGTACGGACACTGTGGTCGCTGTGGTCGAGCGGTTCTAGGCGCTTCAGCCCGGAACCCCGCGGCTGCTACGGTCGCAGGTTCCAATCCTGCCTCGGGCATGGATGTGTGTGATGTCCTTAGGTTTGTTATGTTTAGGTAGTTCGAAGTCTAGGGGACTGATGACCTCAGATGTTAGGTCCCATGTGCTTAGAGCCATTTGAACCTTTTTTTTTTTTTTGTTATTGCTAAGACATGCAACTTCCAGCGGGTCCACGCACTTGTGTTGGTCCACGCATATCTCCTCCAAAAATACGGAAACCAAAGCTGGTGCAATAGAAAATGTATGTTTCTCATTATCGAAGACGAAGTGCTCAGAATCCATGTTTAGTGGACTTTTTTTCTCGTTTTGTCCGTAACACCACCTCTCATAGTTTTCTACCCTACAATTTCAACAGAAGAATAACAGCGACTTCCGTTTATAACTTTCGAACCGGTCATTTTCGGACCAGCGTCCCTTACCTCAGCCTGATATTGTTACACTCATCCCTGAAGATTGTAAGATCATCACAGGATCACCTTGTATAAGTATTAAAAAATAACAGCAAGCCTCTAATTTGGTACTCTGTGTTTGATCGATTATCGCCATTTTTTCGTTGTGTTAACAAACACCAGTAACCACCTTCCACAACCTCGATACGTCAAAGAATTGAACTCTCTTAGGTAAAATAGCTTCGAATCTCTGATTTGTAGGAAGTTGTTAAGTGCTCTCATCATCAAACAATGGGAGAGTATAGGCTGCATAATTTGCTCACCGTTTTCAGAAAAGATAGTATTTACGTATCTCGATGTGTGTGACTTCACATCACCTGAACTTTGTGTCGTACAATGTTGTAATTGCGTAAGTATCTTCAATGGTATCTGTAGATAATGTGCGCAAAATGTGTTGCGGGTAGAGTTATAATAAATGAGTAATAAGCTTGAATGTTATGCCTGATGCTGAGTTTTACAGCGTGACTAGTGAATACGTAGTTAGCGAAAAACATTTTTCGTTTCATTGTTTTGTGGCCGTTGTCGCGAAGATTGTAATTAAGTGTAAATTTCATTTGATGTTGCTAAGCACTTTCATCCTCAATACAGGTTGAGTGTGTACTCTCGGTAGTTTGCGCGCCGAGTGTTACTCTGTCTCAGTATATAGTAAGGGTGTAACTGGTATAAGCTGCAGATATTTTTATTTTTAGCGAAAGTCTTCCCACAAACATGGCACAAATTTTACGACCTGATGTTTTCTGCACAGTTAGTGGCCTACACCTTTCGGGTATACACTAACCTATTTGCATCCACGCGTCTAAGTTTCAACAGCTGACCTGCTGCCCAAGGGAAAATAAGCATGAGTGGCTCGCTCTTCCCCCGTGTATTTGGAGGTATTAACTAACCTAAAAACAATCGACATGTAACAGCTACAATTATTAGTCTTAAAATTGTATAAGCACAGATGTAAGGTTGTTCAATACGAGTATACCGTCCTCAGTAACTAATAGAAACATCTGCACTTTTACCCATTACATCCAGCATACAAATTCTAACTTTAGTACTAGATTAATATAGTCTGGGTATTTCCATGTGGTATGTTACGCATGTTTTTCAATCCCACCCCTACACGTTTAAGAAGTAGGTGGTTGCTGCCCCCTTGGTGTGAGTGGCAGGTGATATGTGCACTATGCTTCTTTGAAAATGATCCAGTAGTTCAGGAGGAGATGTTGGGCATGTTTATATACTTAGAAACATGTATATCGTTAGAACAATAAGATGGACCAGAAGACAAAAGATGAAGCAGGAACTGGACGAGATTGAGACCAACTTCAGGAAAAACAAATGCAGACACTTCTTCGGGAAATTCAAAAAGAGTTGATTGGATACAAGTGTAGAGAACTGTTTATAAGAGATAAGAAAGGGGAGCTGGCTGTTAGTGCGAAGGAGATCTGTCGGATTTTTGCAGAGCACTTCCACGACCTGATGAACTGTGAACCATCTGAAGAAGAGCTGGAACTGGGGACTGAGCCCCAGAAACAGAGCCACGCATTCCAACCAGGGATTAAGTCGCACAGGCCATAAGCGATCTAAAGAATAATAAGGCAACTGGAGAAGATGGTATTGCAGCAGAGATGATAAAGTTGGGAGGCAAAAAAGCAATAGACAACATAACCGACATAATCCACCAGATCTGGAGAACAAAGAAGTTGCCAGAAGGATGGAAGAATGCAATTGTAGTACCAATACATAAGAAGGGGGACAAGAGAGATGCAAACAACTACAGAGGAATATCGCTACTAGAGGTCGGATACAGGGTGCTGTCAAAACTATTGCTCAAGAGAGGAGAAGGACCAAAATCATTTAATGGAACAACATTCATCTTTATCACAATTTTTATTATAAAGGTAGAAAGTACAGTTGGCGGCAGGAAGGGAAGAAGTTGTACAGAACAGATATTTATCATGACGCAACTGATAGAACATAGGGCCTTAAAAAACAAAAAGGCGGTAATAACGTACGTGGACTTCACAAAGACATATGACTCCACCGACAGACAGACTCTTGTTAGGATCCTGAAGAACAGAGGACTTGATGGAACTACACAAGAACTCATAAAAGAAATTCTGACAGACACAAAAGCAAGTGTAAGATTCAGAGGAGCACAGTCAGAAGAATTTGAGATCAAGACTGGTGTTAAACAGGGAGATGGATTGTCACCATTGTTGTTCAGTATAGCACTGGACGAAGTGATCAGTTAGCGGAGAGCAATAAACGAGGAAACGGGAACACCAAAGACCCATGTGGGGGACAAAAAGGACAAGAGAGCTCAAGTGGACTGCCTAGCCTTTGCAGACGACATAGCAATAGTAAGTGAGACGGAAGAAGACGCAAAGACACAGCTCGACAACTTAAATAAGGTGGGACTGAGGATCGCCTACAAAAATACAAAGACATTAAATACCACTGCAGACTGGGGAACACCGGAAGGCACTGTGCAAATGTTGGAAAAATTTAAATACCTGGGAGAATTTATAACAGGAAGGCACAGGAGCAAGGAGGGAATAACAGAGAGTATAAAGAAGATGTCAGCCTTTTGCATGGCGAGAGAGATATGCAATAAAAAGAATATATCCACAGAGGCAAAGATAAGCCACTACAAGGCAACGGTGAAGAATGCAGTATTATATGCTGCTGAGACGATGACACTAGGAAGAAATGGGGCAGAACAACTGGAGAAAGAAGAGAGAAAAATACTGCGAAAAGTACTAGGTCCCAAAAGAGGTGGAGAGAGGTGGATCCGAAGACCTAAGGAAGAATTGTACCGGAACATGAGAACAATATCTGGGGAAATCAGACTCAAAAGGGCAAGGTTTGCTGCAATGTAGTTAGGATAAGTATGGACAGAATGACGAAGAGAGTGTGGGAAACAACAGGGAGGACAAGGGGCAAGACAGGAAGCAAATGGGTTGTTGAACTTCGGAAGGACTGGTTGGAATTTGGGATCAAGGTCGAAGGAAAGGAAAATTGGAGGAACAAATACACACCGACCAATATGCCGAAGATCAATGACAGAGAAGAATACAGGAATAGATTACAGCGTCACCAGTGGAGCCGATAGGAGAAACGGAAACTGAAGATCTCGGAAGAAGAGCGCGAGAGAAGAAGAGAAAGAATGAAGAGGTTCTGGGAGAAGAAGAGGAAAATGTAGTCCACGAAGAGGCTACCCATGGTCTTACAGAGGCCGCAACGCAAGAAAAAGATATATGTTAGTTAAATATCCTTCGGTGCTTGGCAGAACATAGCAATATGTTAAAAAAGGAAAAAACAGATCCTAAACTTCTACAAAATTATCTTTATTTGGTCACTAACTGACTTTCGGCTTCCTAGGTCATATTCAGATGACAAATGAATGTTCCGGTACAGATAAACAAGATTATTATTGGTACAGAAGATAGAAAAATTAAACAGAGGTATTACCTAGGAAAACACTGCAATTACTGTCACATAGAAATAATTACATTAACTAAGAAAAGTGTGGGGGAACAAAGTTTTTATGTGGAGATACATTTAACAACTGAAGAAAAGTTATGTGTAGTAACAGTTTCAGTCAAGTATTTGCAACGAAAACATGAATTAATAAAGAGGAAAACGGAAACTGTGTCTGCTCGTTTAATAATAAGCTGGCATTCTGTGTCAAGTGTTTATTCATTTCCTTTATTTCCAGTAGGCATTATGATGTTTCTGTCAACTAATGGTTCTGTGATGACGTTCCTTTACTGCAAGGATCATGCTTTCTCCAAAAGGCCACTGTCTTCTCACCCACTGTTGATCTATAGCCCTAGTGTCCCGTAGACATACAAACCATGGATATTTGGGTTACCCCCTTGTTGTTCTAGAAGAAAATTCACAATCTTGAGATCGACAGAGATAACCCATTGATAATTGCGGTATACGATTTTCTACAAGACTGTGGTTGTTATGGCTTGACTTCACACGTACCAACTAAGTGTCCATTAGGATTTCCCATTAGCAAAAGAACACATTTGAGGCTGCGTTTGGAGTTATCTACAAATAACAGCCGTTCACTTGGTATGTATTTTCTGATACCCGGCTTCGTTAACAATCCTTCAACAATGGTGCACTAAACAAACTCGTCTTCTGTTGTGAAGAATGCCGGGAAATCTGTTTCCCTTTTGTGGTAGTATGTGACTTTTGTCTCCGGTAAGAGAGAGTGTTTCTCTGCCATCCTGGAAGCTAACGATTCTGACGACTTTTTTTTAGAAGAGTTGAATCTCTAATGAGGTCATTCAGTTCCGCTCGCTTAAAGCAACTGATGAAGCTCCTGCAGAATTACTGTCGTTTTGCTCGACATAGCTTTCAGCTGATTCATCTTCTTCTGATGTTCCTGGACGACTTGTAATTATAGAAACAGGTATCTTCTCCGAATGAGGAACGGGGAGTCTTGCAGAGGTTTGATCGGCATAAATCTATCATGCCCTTTATATTCACTGAAACAAAGTAACAGGCTTCGCTGTGATTGATTTGTTCCCGTCAGACCACTGGTACTCCAGCTTTGAAGCATTGCCGTTTTCCATTTGTCCGCTGTCCCCTATACTCTGTGTACGTTTCATTTTGAAATAAGCCAAATAATCTCTGTTTATAAAGTCAGTTATGGGTTTTCTTTACTGAAAGAATGCGTTGGCTCCACAGACGAAACAAAATACATCGGGATTATTCATTCATTTTCTGCTTGATGTACCCATGATAGTGCCTATAAAAACAGAAATAAATGTCGGAATAGTGAAAGTACATATCTAACAAAAAAGTATTCAAATGTGTGTGAAATCTTATGGGACTTAACTGCTAAGCTTACACACTACTTAACCTAAATGATCCTAAGGACAAACACACACACGCATGCCCGAGGGAGGACTCGAACCTCCGTCGGGACCAGCCACACACTCCATAACTGCAGCGACCTAGACCACTCGGGTAACAAGAATATGAGTAGAGCTTGGATAAAATAAGTTAATATTATGCAAACAATCGATTTACAAGTGGTTGGGTAAAAACAAAGTAGGCGCAAGAGCAATGTGTAAAGATATTATCAGTCTCTCATAAAACAGAGCTGCTGGAAGAAAATGAATAGCATTTTCAGAATCAGCAGCACCAAAATACCCTCAATCGGTTCAAAAATTTCAGGCACCACGAAAATTATTTTTGTTCCCCACTACTGTCAATATCTTCAGCCTAGCAAAAAGTATTGAAATGAAATATATACCTCAACAGTTATGTGATTCTAGCAAGTGATACTACATCAAGAACACCCTTTGAAACTCATTTGCTCACTACTGTTCGGTCGGAACTACTCGGATGCTGCAACTGGTAAGAAGTAGAAGGGTCTGCCTACGAAAAATAAGCCATTCACTGAGCACCGCTAATAACACGTCTTGTTGGTGACAGCCCACTGAAACCGTATGACAAGCTAATGGGGCACGGTTCCTTCTGTTATGCGCTTTACGCTCACTCGGAGCCCAGCACTCACACTTCGCCCGTCGCGCCGGGATTGCTGGGAACTAGCACTTCGGTACCCTGCAGCCGTCCTCTGTATTGCTATTGTTAGGCTACATCGAGATTTCAATTGCCGCTACCTGATATTGCGTTTTTGCGTCCAAGCTTGGCTCCCAATCACTCTGGTTTCCTGCTACTTTAGAGGATGCCCCCAGTTGCGAAACTGGCCCGCTAGTGCCGTACGAAGTGCTACGTCACTCGAACATAGCGTTCATGTTCTGCGATGCGTCAGTATTTGCAGTAAGTTTAGTAATTCTAGTATTTTTTAAGCAGACGTTCTTCTTTAGAAGCCCGTATTAGCATGAGAAGATAGGCTAGGGCATTATCTAGTTTGTGTTCTTAATGTATAGCACACGGTGATGAGGTCAGAAACATGATGGGCTACCTTCTGATATCGTGTCGGACTTACTTTGCCCAGCGTAGTGCAACAAGTTGACGTAGCATGTACATAACAAGTCGTGGAAGTCCACTACAGAAATACTGAGCCAGACTGCCTCTCTAGCCTTCCATAATTCGAAAATGTTAGCGGTGCAGGATTCTGTGTACGAGCTGAGACTACGGTTTCCAAGTCGTCTAAGGTCCAACCGATATGGTCACGATGCCAGGAGAGGCATCGCAGGCGATGTCGTGCTGCTACCAAAGGCACTTGCGTCGGTTGTCTGCTGCCATTACACATTAACGCTAAATGTCTCCCCACTGTCCTATCGGTTATGTTCGTTGTGCGCCCCACACTGAGTTCAGCAGTTACGTCACGCCGTGTTCGTTGTCTGTTAGGACATACTAAACGCTACGCAAATGCCAAACGCCGCTGCTCTCGATCGTTAAGTGTAGTCCTTCGGGCACTGCGTTGCTCGTAAAAGACATAATGCGTGAAATTTGGTATTCTCGGCACACTCTTGAAACTGCTGTCTCTAACGACAACCGAAATGGAATGTTCCTTGCTTCTAGCTCCAGCTACCATTCCACGTTAATTCCGGTGGCCATAATAACGTCGGGGTCCGCAGCTCGTGGTCTCGCGGTCGCGTTCTCGCTTCCCGAGCACGGGTCCCGGGTTCGATTCCCGGCGGGTTCAGGGATTTTCACCTGCCTCGAGATGAATGGGTGTTTGTGTTGTTCTCATAAATTTCATCATCAGTCATGAAAGTGGCGAGTTGGACTGAGCGAAGGTTGGGAATTTGTACGGTCGCTGGTAACCACGCAGTTGAGCGCCCCGCAAACCAAACATCATCATCATCATGTCCGTCCCAATAGCGGAGTGGTCAGCATGACGGATTGCCGTCCTACGGGCCTGGGTTCGATTCCTGGCTGTGTCGGGGTTTTCTCCGCTCAGGGACTGGGAGTTGTGCTGTCTTCATTGTTGTGACTTGGCAACACAGCCAAGCCACTATGAGAGGAAGCCGAAAGGCACGAGTTTAGCTCACGCAGGCTGGCGTGAGGTCTGGAACAGGTCAAGTAATTATACTAGCAAAAAAGTACGTAGCTGATGGAATACTTAACTTTAATCCATAATTGGTGAACATCGGTCTGACGGTACATGCATCACAAGATAAATAGTAAATGATAATGGCGCCTTGCTAGGTCGTAGCAAATGACGTAGCTGAAGGCTATGCTAACTATCGTCTCGGCAAATGAGAGCGTAATTTGTCAGTGAACCATCGCTAGCAAAGTCGGCTGTACAACTGGGGCGAGTGCTAGGAAGTCTCTCTAGACCTGCCGTGTGGCGGCGCTCGGTCTGCAATCACTGACAGTGGCGATACGCGGGTCCGACGTATACTAACGGACCGCGGCCGATTTAAAGGCTACAACCTAGCAAGTGTGGTGTCTGGCGGTGACACCACATTCATCATCATTTCATACCTATCCGGCGCGCAGGTCGCCCAAAGTGGCGTCGAATGTAATATGACCTGCACCAAGGCGGCCGGACCTGCCCCGCGAGGGGCCTCCCAGCCAATGTCAAACGCTCATTTACATCATCATCATAATAACGTCGGAAACCTTTTCAAATAAATCACCTGAGTACAAATGGCAGCTCCGCCAATGCACTGCTCTCTTATACCTCCTGTACGCGAGTCTGCCACCATCTATATATGAGCATATCGGTATCCCATTACTTCTGTCACCTCAGTGTAAACTGGGACAATTTGTTCTATTAGCTGTAGTGAGAAAAATTCATATACCTCGTATTTGATTAAGATGTTTCAAACAGAAATAGGTATGAGGAACCATTATGCAGTTTGCTTTAGTAGTTGTCCTTAAGGTAATATACAAAGTAACCCATTGTCTAGATATTCAGTTTCGTGCTACCAATGCAGCCTTAGAAGTAAAGTAGAGGGTGATTTTTGTCCCACCGTGTTCAAACTAGGGATTGATCGATGCGAGGATACGGAACAGAAAAGGTCTAACGAACTTAGGTCCGGAAATGAATAGTTTCCATGCTAGAGAATATTTATTCAATCATATATTGTTACAGACAGTGCGGTCTAATATACGCTGTACCATGCAGCTACAGTTATAGCAGATGCTAAAGATGGTTTCCATGTGCCTCAACGCATACGTGTACTCATCGTAGCACGTTCTGTCTCACATGTTCACATCAGCCAGGCTGCATCCGACCAGTGTTAAAGGCAGCAAGAACACCCTGCTCCAGTGTCTCCACATCTGGAAAGGACTCTGCATACACAATACTTTTGCGATGGCCCCATAACTAGAAACCGCACGGGTTGAGATCCAATAACGAGCAGGCTATGCAACTGGACACCCTCATCTGATCCATAGACCAGGGAAGACACGATCGAGATGCGTCCAGACGTTAACGGCGAAATGGGCTGGAGCGCCATCATGTAGCAGCCACATAACCCTTCGAATCAGCAATGGCACTTCTTCCAGCTGGAGAGGAAAAGTCACCAGCAAGAAACGCCCATAGTTTCGGCCTGTTAGGCGACGTGTAAGGTAGATTATTCCCAAAATACCAAAATACGGTTGTCAATTATCCCGGCCAACACATTCCGGCTGCACCAATGCTGATGATTCGCTGCCACCACAGTATGAGGGTTCTCTATACTATCCCACAGATGACTTACGAAAGTTGAAGATGCCACTCCGCTTAGAAGAGGCCTCATCTGTGAATAGGATGGATGACAAATCCCGGAATCGTGTTTGCCTAATGAAGAAACCAATGGCGAAACTGCTCCTGATGTGGAAAGTCTGTTGCTAGTAAGTCCTGCACACTCGTTGTAAGTGATTAAGGGTAGCAACAATTGTCACGGAGAATGTTCCACTCGGTCTTCTGGTTTACTTTGTATTGGCGGGCCAACTGTCTGGTACTGACATGGCGATCACCTTCCACGGTGTTAATCACATTTACCTCCAAGTGTGCTATCTTAACATTTCGTGTACGTCCTTCATGATTTCCTGCTTCCTGAAACGATCCTGTCTCAGATGAACGGCGAAACACTGTTGCAGACATTGAATGCTGTGCTTGTTAGTGGGGTTAGGTCTCATAGTACAACCTTGCTGCCCGCCGACCGTCGCCATTTGCCTTTCCGTAAGTAAACACCATGTTGGAAAGCTCTCGATTCGAATACCAAACCATTGTGTACAACGCTGTATCACATCCCCTACAAGGTGAGTCAGCAAGAGAAGAGAATCGGACACAAAACCACCAATTGCTATGGCAGGAGAGGTCGCTGGGGCACGATGTATGAGGGACAGTAGCATCATTAGCAGGAAACCATGCATTCAGTAACTGTGGCTGCATGGAACAGCGCGTAATAGACCGCAGTCTCTGTAACTAAGTATGACTGAATAAATGGCCGCTACCATGGAAACCATGCATTTCCGGACGTATATTCAATAGACCTTTTGTTCCGTATATCCTCATCGATCAATACCTGGAGTCTGCACACGGTGGAAAAAACACCCTGTATAAAAACTGTGATTTTAGTATATTTGCCTATTTTTCTATGGAAATGTTATTTTTATGGGTCATTTGTGGAAGTTCACTATAGAAAAAATATATTCCATTTTCAAACCACGAAATAATTTTAACGTTTTGTCTTATAAATCCTTTTCTAGATCTACTGAAAGACGCAAAATTATTTCGTCAGTTACTCAGAATCTGACAGTCAAAATAAGAATCTCTGGCGATTTCAGAAAGTAATGTTGTCTGTTCTTCTTAGTTAATTTTTTCCCTAAAAACCACATCGGCTACGTGCAACTGCCGCAAATCAAACGAAAACAACGAGGTAAGGTGTGATTTTATTTGAATGGTGACCTAACATTTTCCGTGAAATTCTTTTGAAACTGTGTTACAGTTCTACTAACAGTTCTACATGGTTTCTGTGTAAAATGGTATGCACTTATGCGATTGCAGTCTGTTTCGGTGTATTCCACTGATGGATTCTTCTCGGGTTTTCAGCCGAGTGGTGGCGTCGTCTTGTCGTAACGTTTCTATGAGTTTCGTACCATCATCTTCTGGCGAAGAACACAGAATCCCGATACATCATCCATGGTATGCATTGCTCGATATATTCAACGTTGGTAAATAACTTCTCTAAATTACGTGGGCACAGAACAAACTGTCGTTTCACACTTATCTCTCTTTTTATATGATAGATGCTCTTTGCCGAGGAGATATGTGTTTTTAATCTGATCGTTACTTGGCGATGCAGATTTCATTCGACAAAGTTCTTATTTTGTTTCTCGTTTTTCAATAGATTCAGTAGACCCTGTATGCATCATCTTCACCTATGTTGATGCATTAAGTAAGATGAACTTCTCTGGATTTAGCTTCGTGGCTCCATCGTTTCTCGTGTCGATCTACAACCCCTGCCGCTTTGAGTGTACACTACAGAAATTTTTCACTGTCTCTGCCTCGTCTCATTCTGCTTACAAGTATGTCTCATTCCTGCTAATGTTGATTTCTTTTGTTATTGCAGATTTTAAAGTTCTTCTTCAAAACTTTCATTTCTTAGTCTTCTAGTTTAGATTCTTTGTCTTATCTGAGGAGCATCATATCTGACGTCACCGAGTATATTCTTTGTTCACCATTCAAGCTTCAGATCCGTAACGTAGCAGTGCAACAGATAGTGTATTATAAAATTGAATTGCATTTTCTTTAATGTTATGATATTGTTCCACAGACACCCAGGAATTTGCTGTTTTGGTCTTATCTTTATTATCGTCGTAGGAAATGTCGAAGGCTCACAGCCCGGGTAGTTAAAATATCTTACTTGTTCGATTATTTCGTATTCTATCACTAATTTTAAGGCCACCCGCTGTTTTCCTCGGATTGCCAGTACCTTTGTCTTTTCTCTTGGTATTTTGAAATTCTAAATTTGACCTATTTGATACATTTTCTCAATCTACTGTCAGTTGGAACAGCGACCAATGCACTTCAGAAGTAAAGTAAGTTATAGTCGCAAAGGTTGTTTTGCCTACTGGCTATTGGTTTCGGTACACTGTACCGTCTTCAGGCCGTTTCCTGCCACGCAGTCGTCACATTCGTTCCCAAGTATGTGTGTCAAATCTACCCTGCTTGGAAAGCGAGATTGACGTTTGCGTGCCAGGGGACAACCTGAGGATGCTATTGTACCGAAACCGATAGCCAGTAGGCAAAATAAAATTTGCCGTTACAGACTTTCACATATGTTACAGCTTGAACTATTGGGTTAAATTTAAAAATGTGTCTTTGTAACTCGTATTTTGGAATGGCGATTATCGTATAGTCATCAGAATACGTTAATGATATAAGATAATAGTATTTATCTAGTCTTATTTCTTCGTTGCTTTTTTTTTCTCATTCCACTTTTTAATCACGTCATTTACATGCAATTTAAATAAAACTGGAAAAACACTGCAGTCTTGCTTAACTCCTTGATCAATTGCTCGTATAATTCCTGTCTTACTTAATCTGTTCAATGTTTTTATTACAAATTTAGTTTCACTGTGTAAGCTTTTTATGGTCCTTGCGGAATTCCATTTTCTTATAATAATGACAACTTGTTTCTCCCGTTTAATCTGTCAGGCGTTTTTACAGTCAATAAAAGCTACATGCACCTCATTATCAAATTCACTTCTTTTATTTATCAGTATCCTCAAAGTAAATATATTATCCATTGTTGTTCGTCGAAACCTAGATCCACTCGTGTCCCCATTTAAAATTTTTGTAGCTTCTGGTCTCAACTTTGGAGTTAAAATTTTTGCACATACTTCATATCAAGTTGATAAGATACTTTCTCCCAATAATCATGAGACCCTTTTTGATCGTCTTTCTTAAAAATTGAGGACACAAGAGCTGTTGATCACATTTCCGGTATTCTTGTTTTCTACCAGCATAAATTTAGGAAATCTCAGTTTCAGGAGTTTAGGGAGTCAGGTAGCTACGCAATTAAACAAGAATCACAATTAATTTAGCTTATTGCGTTGAAATGCGTATTAAGTCGTCCGACGAACATTGACAGCATCAGAGTACTACTTCGACGAATCTAGGTAAGGGGTTTGGAGTCTGAATGTAATAATCGCATCTCAGTATAAAAAATAATGTTTGCGAAGTTCTAGCGAGATTGCTGAAATGTTTACAATTAAAAGGCAGATAGCGCTATAGAAGGGTATGCGTTTGCATCTGTGGTCGCAGTTGAAAGTGTTCCGACTTATCGACAAGCGCCGGCATAAAGATGAAGAACAGAAGCGTAGAGAAGGCTGTGAGACGACGTCTGCTAATAGCCCGCTGACTAGGACCGCACCACGACAGGAGCGGCCTCTACAAGAAGAGTATGTAAGCGCCGCACCTGCCAGCAGCACTGGCTGTTCCCCTTCCACAGCACACCCGACCCGAAAGTGACACCACCTCCGATGTTGTCATTGCCTCCGCCAACCTCCTTGGGCGTATCGCTGTCGCCGTCCTAGACCCCACAGGTAGCGATCACCTCCCTGTCCTTCTCACCGTAACGTCTGCTCACCGCCCCCCTCCGGCTCCGCACCCTGCACCCCCTCCCAAGGTCGTCCATGACTATCACCGTGCCAACTTGGATGCCTACCGGGACTCCATCTCCGCCCAGGTCGAAAGCCACCCTACCTATCGCCTTCCTGACATCATCCACGCTTCGTCCTTCCTTCAGAAGGTAATTACTGACGCCATGGAGGCCCATGTTCCTACTAAAACCATGCACCCACACCATCCCACTCTACCTCCGCAGGCTGTCCTCCTCCTCCGTGAATCCCGCCGCCTCTATCGCTCCTTCCTGCGCACTCGTGACAGGGATACACTCCAACGACACCGGCAAATACAGCGACACATACGGAACCTTATTACAGCAACCAAACGCCGAGACTGGCGCCAGACCTGCACACGACTCAACGCCACCCTCCCTATCAACTATTCCAAGTACTGGTCCGCCTTCCATCGCCTTACCGGTTCACTTTCCGCACCCCACTACCCCCTTCTCCATAACGATCTCCCCCTTCCTGACAACCTCAGTAAGGCTAACCACTTCGCTTCCCACCATTCTGAGGTCTTCTCCATCCCCGATGATCCCCACTTTGATTATTCTCTTTACCCCACCATCATGGAACGTGCCGATACCTCGGTCGCTCCACTTCCTCCTAGTCTCCAGTACTTGGGTCAGTTGCCCCCCTCCGACATAAACACTCCCATCACAGCACAAGAGATTAAACTTATCCTCCGGTCCAAATGCAACACGGCCCCTGGTCACAACTATTTCACCTACTGTCACCTTCGAGAAAGCCCCTATTCCTTCCTGACTATCCTCAACCATCTCTATAATGTCATCCTCTCTACTGGCTTCTAGCCTGACCTGTGGAAGACCTCCCGCATTCTCTTATTCCTCAAACCCAACAAACCCCCTTCTGCTGCCTCTTCCTATCGTCCCATCTGCCTCACCTCCGTCTTCAGTAAGGTCTTTGAATCCATCCTCTCCCACCGTATCCATCAGCACCTTGCTCAACACCACCTCCTCCCCCTTACCCAGTGTGGCTTCCGACCCTCCTTCTCTGCTGAAGACCAACTCCTCAACCTCGTTCACCTTCTGTCCCTCCAGCTCAACTCCCGTCGCTCCGCCATTTTTGTTTCCCTTGACCTCCAAAATGCCTATGACCGTGTATGGCATCCCGGTCACCTCTTTAATCTCCAAACCTACGCCCTGCCTATCAATTTTGTCCGTCTGGTCGCTTCCTTCCACTCGCACCGTCCTTCCTATGTCACCCTCCACAACACCAACTCCCATATCTTTTATCCCACGGCTGGCATCCCCCAGGGTTCTGTCCTCTCCCCTCTCCTTTATCTCTTGTATATGCCTGATATGCCCCAGCCACCCCCACCAGTCCACCTTCTCCAGTGTGCTGATGACACCGCCTTCCTGGCTCTCTATCCTACCCTTCAATGGTCCCAACATACCTCCAAACCCACCCTAACCAGTCCACCACTTGGTGTAACCAGTGGTTGCTCCGTCTCAACCCCTCCAAAACCCAGGCAATCATCATAGGCTGCACCACTCGCTCCTTTCACCTACATGATTTCTACCTCACCCTTTATGGTCATCCCATCCAGCTCACCCCCACTCTGAAATACCTTGGCCTCACCCTTGACCAACACCACACCTGGACCCCTCATCTCCAGACTGTCCAGCAGAAAGCCTATTCCCACCTCCGCCTTCTGAAATTCCTGTCTGGCCGGACATGGGGATTGCATCCTTCTACCATCCTCCACACCTACAAATCCCTCATCCATCCAATCCTCTGTTATGCCAGCATTGCCTGGATCTCCACCCCCACCCGCTTTTACAAGGCCCTCCAAATCCTTGAACGCCATACGCTCCACCTTACCTTCCATATCCGCCTTCCTTCCCCCACATGGCTCCTGTATGAACTGATCCCCTTCCCCCACCTCCTCCTGTTCCTCCAACATCTCCGCATCCTTTACATTATCCGCAGGCTTGATCCCCCCCACCCTCTGGTTTCATCCTTCCTCTCCACCCCCCGCCTGTTGCCGCGCCTCTATCGCTGTATCCCTCCATCTCTCCACCTCCACACCCTCCATCTCCTTCATCAGGGCAGTTTCCAACGCCTCCCCCACCCGGATGACGAACTTCGCCGTGACATCTACCCTTCCTTCCAACTATAACCTGGCATTGTCCCCCCCCCTCCCCAGGGCCCCCCTTTTCCTCTTCCCTCCTTCTCCCACAGCGGATTTTCCTCCTTTCCCCCCCTCCCCTGAGACCCTGTGCCCCATACTTGCCTCTTTCCTTCCCACATCCCTCCCTACCTGGCCCTCTTCAGCGCGCCCCCCACTCATCTCCCCCCTCTCTTCCCCTCCCTCCCTCCCTCCCTCCCTCTCTCCCTCCCTTCTTCCGGTCTCCCTCATCTCCTAGCGCCTGGCAGATCCTCCGTTTTGATCATCATCAGTGTGCCACATCAGTGTTGTGTTTAGTGCTGTTTCACCTGTGCGTCAAGAGGTGTGATTTTAATTGTGTACTGCCTGGAGGTTCGCCGTCAGTGTTTGTTCTGTTCTATGCCATCCATCGATACCTAATACGCTCCAGTCATACTGTGCCTTGTGCTCTTTTAATTGTCGCAGTGTGTGGCCTTTTGTGTGTGCTACTTTTAAACAGTTTTTTATCTCCATTTTACAGTCACCCCGTTTTTTGTCTATTGCCTTCCACGATGTTCCACCTTTTTTATATCTATGTTCACCATATTCTCTCCTTTGTTATTTTTAAATGTTTTCTATTGTTTGTTCTATGTCTTTCGGCTGAAGAGCAGCGCATATGCTGCTGCCAGCCCGCCCCGATGGGGAATTTAAATACAATAAAGACAGAAAAAAAGGAAAAAAAACAGCAGCACTGGCAGTAATAGACCGGCACTAGGAGAGCACTACGAAAGCAGTTATTAGTGATCCATATCAATTGCTTGTATGGACATAGTATATAGAGAAAGACACGGACTGTTTGCCTGTCACCTATCGCTTGCGACACGTTCTTGTAATACAAAATAAAGTATTGTCTGTCTTCTTTATTGTAATACAATCTATTGATGTGATTTGCTTAAATTGTTGTATAGCATTCCAAGGTAGGAGGAGATTAGTGTTCAGGGTCCCGTCCACAACGAGGTCATTAGAGACGGAGCACAAGCTCGGATTACGGAAGGATGGGGAAGGAAAGAGGCCATAACCTTTCAAAAGGGACCAAACAGGCATTTGCCTGAAGCAGTTTAGGAAAATCACGGAAAATCTAAATCAGGATGGCCGGACGCGAGTTTGAACCGACGTCCTTCCCAACGCGAGTCCAGTGTGCTAACCAATGCGCCACCATAGCATTCCGAGAAAGCAGCATCCTTTAGGCACTCAATACGAGACGATTGTCCGCTCCCAGTACCTGAGTGATCAGCGCGACAGATTGTCAATCCTAAGGGCCCGGGTTAGATTTCCGGCTGGATCGAAGATTTTCTCCGTTCACTGACTGGGTGTTGTGTTGTCCTACTCATCATCACTTCATCCCCGTCAACGCGCAATTCGCCGAAGTGGCGTCAAATCGAAAGAGTTGCACCCGGCGAACGGTCTACCCGATGGGAGGCCACAGTCACACGACATTGTTTTTACGAGACGATTGGGCAGGACTCCACAGGAAGCATATTGATCGTAATATATGCAAGCAGGGTTTCTGAATGAAACCTAAAATTACTGAAATTCAGTGCACATGACTTGACTGTCCCTGCGGTTCGTCTCGTTGTCGTGGCTAGATCACTCCATGTTAATCTGCACGTGAAGGGCGAAGTGGCAGCACAATCGGTCATTGCTTTTGTACCAACAAGTTGCGTCTGCGTCAAATTTCAGCTTATCCCAAAGTACTACAAGTCCTCAGTTTATCTGGTCGTTGAGATGCCTGGCTACTTGTCTGATGAGGTATAGAGACGAAGTCCCACAGAGATGGACTGTGACGATGAAGAGCTCTAGCGATGAAAGGAGGTCGCTGCTCTGGCACGAGATGTAATTTTTAGTGCCTCGCAGGAGTATAAACTGACGTTGAGGATGGCGAAGAAACGTAATATTGATTGGCGACTCCATGGCGTGTTGTGTGCACCACGACCAAATAGTGGATAGAATTGGAAGGAAAATCAGCATTGGCCGTATTTTGTTGTTTTATTGTCAGCAAAGTCGATTTTCAGGCACTTTAGTGACCATCCTCAGTTCTAGAAGTTAAAAAATTTTTCACGTAACGGTCAGAGAGTATAAAACCGAAAATCACAACCACACCTGCGTATGAACATAACAGTTGGTAGGAACATGCCTGTAATATACAATTAAAATTGGTAGGCACTGGTATCAAGCTATAACCACAAGCTTAGAGCGATGAAATAAACTGAGGCCGCTGTTTACATGCACCTGTACAGCAGACCTCGGTGTGACAGGGCTTGCAACGCCCTCTATGTGACATGTGTCACGTGAAGACTTAATATTGCTGGTTTTGCAAGATATTAACACAAAATACCTCTTGTGCATTTGTGGCTCATGAAGTAATTCAAATTTAAAATGTACGTAAAAAACATAGCAGACGAAGGGGGAAGGAAACATCTAAAATACACTGGCGTATTGTTTTTTTAAAAAAACAACTTGGAGAACTTAAAACAGATCGATAATAAGTTGTCAGAGTACAGGACAAGTAAAAGATAGAAAGAAAAGGGAAAAAAATGATATATGAATAACATGAAATGAGGTATAACACAGTTTTTTAAAAAAAACATAGTACCCACCATCTGGCATGGGAAGTTAGAAGTACAACGTTCGTGATTTACGTAAACTATTACGTTAAGACTAAGGATTCAAATACATAAAAAGTAATAGTACGAAAATGTCATTACGTAATAATTAAAATGACATGAAACACAATATTCATTATCAAAAAGTTTTGAAGCTGTAGGCAAACAATTGTTATCATATTTAACCGACATGATGATGTACATCTAGTTTGTCCCTTTGGACAAGCTAACATTATTATAACAATGGTTATACGCTTCCGCATAAGCGCTGGGTCAGAACCCATACATACATGACATCAAACATACACGGTTGCTTAATGTAAAACATAGCACCCACAATTTGGCGTGGGAATTTAGAAGTATATCGTTCTTGATTTACGTAAAATATTACGTTAAAACTGAGGTGTCAGATATATAAGAAATAGTAATAGTACGAAAAATGTCACTAAGTATCAATTCAAATGCCATGAAACAATGTTCATTACAACTACAAAAAAAGTTTTGAGGATGTAGACTAACAATTTTGTTATCATAATTAACGACGCGATGATGTACATAGCATTTTTTGTAACACACGCTTCCACATCAGCACTGGGTCAGAACCCATACATACATTCACAGGTTGATAAAACAGTAATAAAATTGCCAAGTAACCGGTTTTGAATACTAACAAAAATAATTTGATTTGACATAACTTATAGTAGCAGTGGGACCCATATGAAATAAAAGCAGAGTCAAAAATATCTATAATTCTAATTGTGTTATTGAAATAAATTTAAAATACAAGTTGTGAACAAGTACCATATATCGTACATCGAGAAACCATCATTAAGAAGGACAGGTAATAGTGCCACTTATTCCAGAAATGTACATCGTACTTTAGAGAAATTAAAACCAGGTTATGCACGATATCCAGCACTTACTCAAACAGAAAAGGAGTTGTTAAGATACATCAAAAATAATTACGTAGAAGTGAAAACAGGTTAAAATCACTTTGTGTCAACGCCTAAGGGATGTCGACTGTAGTAAAATTATGTTCAGTAGGCGTTCAGGTGTTCTGAAAATTGAGGAACAAAAGGGAGCATACTTTAAAAAAAATAGTTACGTTATTAGAACAAACCGAGAACATATGTGACTATGTGTTGAGATAGCTGGAATAGCGGCCATTGTAAGTGTTCTCGTAGCGACTATGACTGAGGCGTTGTATATAAGTAATAACAAGCAACTGACTACGATTTCCTCTCCTCCCTCCTTGTTTTTCCCCCTCCTACAGGTCCCCCCCCCCCCCCATCTGCCCTAGGCTCGGGAGTGTCATCTTTGTGCTGCCACTTTCGTGCAGTGTTCTACAGTGGGTGTTCTACAGTGCGTGTTTTACAGTGAGTGTTCCGTGTTGTGTTTTTTGGGACTTGCGAACGGCCATCATACTGTCGCTGGGTGAGCCATTTATCTCTTGCGAACAGAAACCCGACTGTCGCCATGTTTTTTAATTGTGTGTCTACTACGTTACTTGTCTGATTCCTGTGTATTTTATCTACATTGCGAACCCCTTTTGCTTTCTGTTTTAACTTTCCGCATTTTTACGCCATTTTACACTTTAAATCACCATTTTATCGCCTGTTTTTCCTTGTTTCTTTCTTCTTCCTTTATTTAAAAAAAGTCTGTAGGCTGCAGAGCAGCGTAGTAAGCTGCTGCCAGCCCGCCCCCTTTGGGGGGAATTGAAAATCAATAAAAAAAAAACTGACTACGAAACAAGCCTCCATCTGATGCCTCTTCCTATCGTCCTATCTGTCTATCATCAGTGTTCGGCAAGCTCTTGGAATCCATGCTTATCTGGCGCACCAACACCGCCTCCACCAAAACCACCCCCTCCCCAACAGCAAATGTGGCTTTCGGCCTTCCTTCTCTGCCAATGACCAACTCCTCCGCCTCACTCATCTCCTCTCCCTCCAGCTTAACTCCCGTCGCTCCGCCATTTTGGTCTCCCTTGACCTCAAAAAGGCCTACGACCATGTCTGGCATCCCGGTCTCCTGTTTAAATTCCAAACCTACGCCCTTCCTGTCAACTACATCTGTCGGATGGCCTCCTTCCTCTCCTGCCGCCCCTGCTATGTTACCATCCATAACACCAACTCCCACACCTTCTACCCCTCTGCAGGTGTGCCCCAGGGCTCTGTCCTCTCTCCTCTCCTCTACCTCCTGTACACAGTAGATATTCCCCAACCCCCCCCCCCCCCCCTCCAGTACACCTCTTGCTATATGCCGATGACACCGCATTCTGCGGTCCCAACGCATTCTGCAGAATCACTTCGACCTTTTTGCTGCTTGGTGTAACCAGTGGCTCCTGAAAATCAATCCTTCCAAGACCCAGGCAATCATTGCAGGTCATACCACTCGCTCCTTCCGGCTCCCGGATTTCTCCCTTAACGTCTGCGCCCGTCCTGTCCGCCTCACCCCCACCCTCACCTACCTTGGCCTCACCATTCACCTTCACCTCACCTGGATCCCTGATCTCCGGTCCATCCAATCCAAAGTCCACAACCGCCTCCGACTCCTCAAACTCCTCTCTGGCCGGACATGGGGGTAGCACCCCTCTACCATCCTCCACACATACAAATCCTTAATCTGACCCGTCCTCTTTTATGCCAGTCCCACCTGGGTATCTGCCCCCCCCCCCCCAAAATTCTGTAAGTCCCCGTAGTTCCTTGAGCGTCATGCACTCCGCCTCGCCTTCTGTGTATGCCTCCCGTCCCCCACACATATTCTCTATGACCTCATTCCTTTCCCTCATCTGCTCCTATTCCTTGAACATATCCACATACTCTACACCTCCCGCCGCCTTGATCCCCCTCACCCTCTGGTTCCTCCTCTCCTCTCCTGTCCCTGCCCCCTGCCACGCCTTCACTGTTGTGTTCCCCCCTACCCTCCATCTCTACACCCTTCATCTCCTTTCCCAGGGTAGCCTCGATCAACTCCCCCTCCCAGATGATGCCCTCTCTCCCTCCATTTATTCCTCCTATCAACTCTGATCCTCACCCCCCTCCTTTCCTCTGTCCTTACCCTGGGGTCCCTCTTCCCCCCTCCTATCCTGTGTTTCTCCCCGCCTAACCTCTCCCTATCTCTCTTCTCCCCTCCCCCCGAGTCTTTTGGCTTCCCGTCCTCTGCCTTCTGTCCCTGTTTTGTCTGCCCAGCATCCCACACCCCTCTTATGGGTCCTCATCCTCCATCGACTCCTTTCACCCCTCCCTCTCCCCTTCGCTTTTCCTCTCCTTCTACCCTTTTTTATTTTCACATCATCTGTCCAGTTCCCCCCCCCCACCCCCCCCCAACCTCCACCACCTGCTCTCAGCTGGGGTGTGTCACATTTGCCAACTTTTTAGTGCAGTGTTCCTGTGAATGTTCAGTGTTGTTCATCTTTCTAGTGTTGCGAACAGAAACCATGTTGTCGCTGGGTGTGAATTTTATGTCTTTTGCGAACAGAAACCTGACTGTCGCCGTGTTTTTTAATTGTCTGTCTATTATTTTACCAGTCTGCTTTGTACGTATTTTATTAGCATCATCATCCCTTTGTTCTATCTTTTAAGTTCCACGATTTTTTCGCCATGTTACTATTAAAATCTCCGATTTTATCGCCTGTTTTTATTATTTATTCTCTTCATCTTTTTAAAACAAAGTCTGTAGGCTGAACATCGGCATACTAAGCTGCTGCCAGCCCGCCCCCTTCGGGGGGAATCGAAATTCAATAAAGAAAAAAAAAACTGACTACGAACTGCTAATTGTGATTATTGGGAATAAGTTAACAACTTTTTTTCATTGGAAATCGGAGAAGCATTCCCAAAAATGCGTGCTTCTCAATATCGTTTGCTCGTTAAGTAGCGCGATATCTGGAGATTTCTGATGGCAAAAAATCTCCATCACTTCCATAAGGTCGAAAAAGCGTCCTTTTTCACCCTTGTGCAACAACTTCAATTCCGATGTCAAGTATGGAGTTGTATGACCAGTGCCTATCAGATGGGCTGCGAAATTCGATTTTTCCGCAATGTCTTTCCTCTCAAGTGCTACTCGTTCACGGAACCTCGTTTCTAATTTTCTTCCAGTTTGCCCTATGTAACCTGCATTACACGTGGCACACATAAGCTTGTAAACACCTGATTCATGCAAGAAATTGCGTTCATGAATGATATTCTTTAAAAGCACGCCTATTCTGTTCGTAGTTGAGAAACCTACATTAATATTACTCTTCTTGAATACCCTGACAATTTTATTGCTAATGGGACCATAGAATGGAAAAGTGATAAATTTTTGGTTTTTAGTTTCGCTTGTCTTATTCTGACTTAAATTATCTTTACTATAATTTTTGGATACCATCTCATAAATGTCAATGACGTATTTTAACGGGTAATTATTATTTCTTGCAACGTGTTTGAGTATGTTTAACTCTTTCTCATGGTTTTCAGTGGATAATGACAATCTGAAAATACGATTAAATGCATAATGGAAAAACGCCTTTTTGTGTTGGTCAGGGTGTTGCGAACCATAATCTAAGATGATATATGTAAATGTTGACTTTTTGTAAATGTCAAATGTATGTTTTCCATTATCCCTTCTAATGGTTAGATCTAAAAAATTAATGACTCCATTCTGTTCTTTTTCAAGTGTGAAAGTAATCTTGTTGTGTAAACCATTAAATGTACTGACGACTTCGTCAATATCAGACTGACTGCCATTAATTAGCAACAGCGTGTCGTCCACATATCATTATTAGTATACGATCCATTCAGCTAATGTGGGAAAATCTTTTAGTAATTTCAGTTCAAGATAGTTAATAAAGATGTCTGCCAGAATCCCTGACACAGTGTTTCCCATGCTGAGTCTGTCCTTTTGGACTTAAATTTCGTCATTAAATGTGAAGTAGTTACACTTGAAGCAGAATGATAACAGTTCTATGAACTCATTGATTTCCACGCTGGACATACTA
The DNA here is from genome assembly GCF_021461385.2 of Schistocerca piceifrons. Taxonomy (NCBI): domain Eukaryota; kingdom Metazoa; phylum Arthropoda; class Insecta; order Orthoptera; family Acrididae; genus Schistocerca; species Schistocerca piceifrons. Next base: position 524,946,190 of record NC_060143.1, on the reverse strand, counting down.
CTGTGATTTCTGAGATTAGCGTCAATAATTTGTAGTTTCCTCAGTGGGGATATTCGTATATAAATTGAAAATGTCTAGCGAAAGAAACGTCATAGTGTCTGCTATAGGTATATCTTTTATTTTCTCTACTAATGGGGCACTATTTCGAACGGAGAACTGTTGCTCAAATTTATAATGCTTATTCAAAATAGTTAGGCATTTTTTCGCAACATTCACCAATGGGCCCCCTCTCCCATGAACTACAGGCCTAATGGGGATAAACTCCTTATGAACCTTGACTTGTGATCGTAGCCTAGGAATTTTTGGATTCATAACCTTGAGATACTATATCTCACGAGGGGCTATTAAATTTGAAAGTGATTTAAGTTTGTCATTTAACTTTCTTCGAATCTCAGTCGTTGGATCTCTCGCAATTGATGTAATCCCGTTTTCATGAAAAAATTGTAAAGTTTTTTCTACATACATTTCTTTTGTAACAATAAAAACAGAATTCCCTTTGTCTGCCTTTGTGACAATTGCATTACTTTCTTGTAAATTTTTATTCAAGCTTTTTACTATCAAACGATCCCTCCAGTTTTGATTATTTGCTTTTTCTACCTCGCTCTTTAATAGCTTTTCTACCGCTACAGCCATTTTATTCTGTTCTACCTTATTTATTTCACAACAATCCATCGCGAATTTTACCTGCACTAGTGTATTCTTAATTGCCCTACCATCCAGTTGTTTATGTACGTTGTATTTTAAACCCTACTCAATAGTTCATTCTCTTCTTGGTTAAATACTTCACACTGATCAGCTAGGACATTATGGCAACCGACTTACTATCGATATCAACCCGTCCAGGAGATAGCAGCGTCACCTGGCGGAGAATGACTGCTAGTCAGACGCATACACGGTGCATGTGGGATGAGTGAGCGTGCTGTCCGTGTGTAGAGTGAGGAGGCTGAGCGGCCTAAGTATGTCGGAGAGCAGACTGTGATGACTCAGAGGCTCGGCACGAGTATTTCGGAAACTGTGCGACTTGTCGGGTGTTCGAGGAGTGCTGTGGTGAGTCTCCCCAACATGTGGCGAAATCAAGGTGAAACCACGTCCAGACGTCGTGGGGTTGGGCGGCCGCCCCTCATTACAGGCGTCGGACGCGGTAGGCTGGGCCAACTGGTAAACCAGGACAGGCAGCGAACTGTGGGGGAACTAACATCAGACTTCAATGTTGGGCACAGAACAAATGTATCTGAACACACAGTGCACCGAATACTCCTAACGACTCCGCAGCCTACAGCCCATGCGTGCGCCAATATTAACACCACCGTATCGGAAACTACAACTGGAATAGGCACGTAACCATCGGCAGTGGACGTTGGCAGTGCTAGAGCGTCACACGGCCTTATGAATCAAGATACCTACTTCGTCATGCCGATGCGACAGCACGAATCCATCGTCTTCCAGGGGAACAGCACCTTGACATCTGTACTCCGAGCTGACACAAGCTGGCGGCTGCTCTATTATGCTCTGGGGAACTTTTATATGGATATCCATGAGTCCAGTGGAGCTCGTACAAGGCACCATGACGACTAATGACTATCGTACACTGGTTGCAGGCCACATGCTACCCTTCATGACCATCACGTCTCCCGATGGCTGTGGCGTTTTTCAGCAAGACAATGCGCCATGTCACAAGGCCAGCAGTGTGATGTAGTGGTTTGAGGAACACAGTAGCGACTTCTAGTTTATGTACTGCCCCCCCCCCCCCCCACCATATCGTAAAGTCTGAACCCGATCTAACACGTCTGAAATGTGATTGAAGGTGGTGTCAGAGCTCATGGGCCCCCCTCCACGGAATTTACGGGAATTAGGTCACTTGTGTCTGCAGATATGGTGGCAACTCCGTCCATCCCTCTAGCGGCTACCAAGGCCTCACTGCTTCAATGCCACGTCCCGCAGCCGCTGTTATCGGTGCCAAAGCTCAACATACCGTGGTCATAATATCCTGGCTGATCAGTGTATACTATTATACGGTCCAAAGAGTATGTAACATGTATGTTTATTCACATTACTTCTTCTATAACGAGGAAATGGTTAAGAAATCTAGAAACTAGTTCGTCACAGGTGGTAGCGTCTTTGTTTTATTTACTAATACTCTGTACAAGACATGGCCTGCAGATTCCATTAACGTAAAGTGATTACCCTCAGAAGTAGGAAGGAGATTACTTTTCTGTCTTTTGTAATTGATTTTGGAATGAAGGTTTAAAGCAAATTGCTTTGGCTACTGCCGCGCAAATAAGAAATAACTCTAAACACGAAAACTGTCAGTGGGCGGGGAAGATTTAGGGCGCTCCCTGGGCGACGAAAACTCGACGTCGCCGGCGACTTTAATCAGTTAAATTGACGCCGAATTCCAGCCCTGGGGACGAGCGAGGCGGCCTAGGCAAACTCTCCCCCCCCCCCCCCACCTACTCCCACGCCTTGTAAAGTTTGCGTCGAGCAACTTGTTGCGGCTCGCAGCACCCAAGGGTTTGTACTCCCCTGGATGTCTCTTCGGCGCGCCCTTCACGCTTCTACCGTTCCAGTGATGCTGTTGGAGATCAAAAGACGTAACAGATGGCGTAGCCTGATAAATATACAAAGTGGCAAAAAATCCTTATTTTTGAAGTGATATCAGCACCTACACATAAAGTCCTGGCAGGTGTGACTCCGCAATCTCTATACAGGGTGTTACAAAAAGGTACGGCCAAACTTTCAGGAAACATTCCTCATACCCAAATAAAGAAAAGATGTTATGTGGACATGTGTCCGGAAACGCTTAATTTCCATGATAGAGCTCATTTTAGTTTCGTCAGTATGAGGCTTCATTCCAACGTGATCAAATTGTAAATTTTCATAATCAATATTTGTGGGCTGACGAGAATCCGCACGCAATTGTGCAATCACGTCATCAACACAGATTTTCTGTGAACGTTTGGGCAGGCATTGTTGGTGATATCTTGATTGGGCCCCATGCTCTTCCACCTACACTCAATGGAGCACGTTATCATGATTTGATACGGGATACTCTACCTGTGCTGCTAGAAAATGTGCCTTTACAAGTACGACACAACATGTGGTTCATGCACGATGGAGCTCCTGCACATTTCAGTCGAAGTGTTCGTACGCGTCTCAACAACAGATTCGGTGACCGATGGATTGGTAGAGGCGGACCAATTCCATGGCCTCCACGCTCTCCTGACCTCAACCCTCTTGACTTTCATTTATGGGGGAATTTGAAAGCTCTTGTCTACGCAACCCCGGTACCAAATGTAGACACTCCTCGTGCTCGTATTGTGGACGGCTGTGACACAATACGCCATTCTCCAGGGCTGCATCAGCGCATCAGGGATTCCATGCGACGTTAACGGAGCACATTTTGAACATTTCCTGTAACAAAGTGTTTGAAGTCACGCTGGTAAGTTCTGTTGCTGTGTGTTTCCATTCCATGATTAATGTGATTTGAAGAGAGGTAATAAAATGAGCTCTAACATGGAAAGTAAGCGTTTCCGGACACATGTCCACATTACATATTTTCTTTCTTTGTGTGTGAGGAATGTTTCCTGAAAGTTTGGCAGTACCTTTTTGTAACACCGTGTGTAGTGCCTCACGGATGGCACTCCTTATCAGATTTAGTCTCACCTTGTCCTGTATGTGTTGTATTTGAAAATCTGAGACAAGCATTTGATAGAACGAAATTGACAAGTCTCTTGGTTAGCGCTGACTAGAAAGATGGAAGGCTGTTAACCAGTTTACGTAATCAGAATTCACAAAAGTAAGAAATGAAGCGAAAAAAAAGTGTGTGAAATCTTATGGCACTTAACTGCTGATGCCATCAGTCCCTAAGCTTACACACTACTTAACCTCAATTATCCTAAGGACCAACACACACACCCATTCCCGAGGGAGGACTCGAACCTCCGCCGGGACCAGCCACACAGTCCATGACTGTAGCACCCATAGACCGCTCGGCTAATCCCGCGCGGCTGAAGCGAAAATGTCTGAGTCAATTAAATTAGGTAGGAGTGTGAGTCCCGGATTCAATTTGTCAGCGAAATTATGCCTACATGCCATGGTAAACAATTTTTTTTTCAGGAAGAAACAAGAGTTGCAATAGATTTAAGGGAAGTCGAATGTACGAGTACAAGCTTGCTCAAGATACGACGGTATTAGCTAAAGAAGAGAAGACAGTCGCTAGCAATTCGGAGGACAAATAGTGTGAAAATAATTGATAAAAAGACGAAGACGTGATCATAACCAGAGAATAAGGAAGAAATTATGAGAACTGGGAATGATATGGTTAAAATGGAAGATGATCTTAAGTATCTGAGATACAGAATAAGCAGTGACATCAAATCCGGAGAAGTGAAAAAGAAGATACCAACGACAAAAGAGTTATTTTACGGAAAAATTAAAACTTTTTCTTTGACCAATACTTGAACAGTTAAGGGTATGATTGACGATTTACGTAACCATGAAACACCGACATTGTGAAACCTCGAGGAATAGAGTGCAGAACACTCTGAAATGTTGGCCTGGAGAAAGATACGAGGTTTCAATTGTAGAGGTACGCTGAGAAATGTGGAGGAACCAAAATGGGCGAACGAGGAAAGAAGCTGCTATTCTTAACTGTGAAGTGTCAAAAAGTCAAAGAAAGGAAAACTAAACTATTTTATACTTAACATCATGTAAGATTTGTATAACTGTTAAGCGAAGAGGACGGCGGAGAGTAGGAAACAAAGTAAGATGTTCAACTTGCAGTGAGGGATCAGCTTGATGATGTTTATGATGGTGATGATAGTGATGGTGATGACAATGATGATGTATTTTATTTGTTGAATATAGAGAAGGTTTCATATTGCCCACTTTGGAAACCATTAGGGCCCTGTTATGTTTTCGGTATTATTTACTGTTGCTGCCATGCAAAAAATTACCAACACTTTTTTTAAGAAAAGGACAACCACAGTATACAGGGTCATATCGGGGCCAAAACTCATTAACTGATTACATAATGCTTACGGAGAAATCATCATCAGTGGTAAATGTACAAGAGAATATCGAGGATGTGACACCTACTGCAATCGTTATTTAGTAATTTCTGAAACGAATGTATTTAACAAGATGGAGAAGGATAATATAACACTCGCAAATATAAGGGAACAACAATCAAAGTACGTTGTTACAAGATAAAAGCATACAACGCTTACACGAAAAGATTAAATGAACAAATGCTAACAAAACTCACGACTGAAGTTATTAATGAAGAAAAGGAAAATGTAATTAGTAGTGTTCAGAAGCAGTATATGCATCACTGGGAACAAGACTTGAAACATATAATAAGAAAGTGAGAGGTTCCTCCTGTTTTGGACAGCATTTTATTTTCCAAATTTTCCATTTCGCTGTAACACTGAAGGTAGCAGAAATGATCCCCTGCCTTAAGCTACACTGCAGAACACGATAGCTCCCCGCAGGAAACTGGTTCCCACGAAGATACTGGAGACAAATGGACCGTATGGCACCGTTGTGAATCATTGGAGTAGAGTGAAGGATATGAGCTTCGAGAAAGAATGTTGCTTGGCAGTCGATACATAAGGATCCACAGGCGTTCTGGCACGGAACTCAAAATTTTCTTTATAAATATTAGAGTCCACTATTGGCATAGCAAACACTAGGAAAACTCTGTAGGTCATCAGAGCTTTAATACAACAATATCTACATCTACTTTTACATCTATTTGCATCTACATAGATATTCTGCAAGCCACCGTAAGCTACGTGGTGTAGGATACCCTGCACCATTACTATGTAATTCCCTTCCTGTTCCACTCGCAAATGGAGAGAGGGAAAAACGAGTATTTATATGCCTCCGTATGAGCCCTAATTTCTCGTATTTTATCGTCGTGGTCCTTGCGTGCAGTGTATGTTGGCCGCGGTAGAATCATTCGGCAGTCACCTTCAAATGTCGGTTCACTAAATTTTCTCAGTAGTGTTTCTCGAAAAGCACGTTGCGAGGTGCCGGGGCTAGCAGTGTATTCTACACTAAATTCTTCTAGAATCTACATATGTAAATGATGCTCTAAGCCCCCCCCCCCCCTATTCTAACTCCGACTTTTGCTGTTGCACAAGCATTAAAAAAAATACACGAACTGACTCTAATCAACCCTGCCAGTGGAGTAGAAGAGAGTTTGGCACCTGCAATAATTTAATTTGATAAATAAGTTAAATAAACGAAGGTTTCATTAACATAGTGAGGAATGATAGGGTTACTCTACCGATTAACAGAATGAAAGTTCTGTCCAAAATAACAATATGATTTATTAAGACTAAACACAAAATAATAAACAAACACACATGAAACATTTATAATACATCAAATTGGCTCAAATTGGATACTCAAACAAACGCTGTGAAGGTGAAGTTGTACCTAAACTAGATTGTGAGGTTTATGACGAAGTGGTACATGGAGCCAATTCCTTGCCACTCAAATCTTAAGAGAGTCACACAGCTAACCCAACATTAATTGCTGCTACTCAAGATAGAACAAAGTTAGAAAAAGACGAACAGGCGCGCTCTGCTGAGCTCTGATTATCACCTACGAAAGTCCCTATCTGCCGGTGCTGCGGACATACATTACCAAACTGTCTTCTTAACTGCCAGAACACGATCTGGCGTACCGGAGGCGATGGCTGGTTGCTTCGACGTCCTCGACCGAAAGGCGAGAGCCGACTCTCCCTGAGCACCCGTACAGGCCGAACACAGAACATTCCCGCCCCCACGACAGTGGCCGTGGTTAAACGTTCCAATCAGCAACTCGAAAACCGGCGGAGAATTCCACTCCATTGCCAGAGCACTACCATTCCATCAATGGAGATTCTTGGCGCCAATTTCTGCGCTGATTTTGCTACGTCACGGAGCTATGCCCTGAGCAAGGCAATCACAGTTACTATTTTGCAGAAAGCGCAGGAATTTTCCCGCCACAACTGCCTGGGTACACAAGTCATTCCCACGCCTTGCTGGTAGCCCGCCAGAAAGTGTTTTCGCTAAGTTTCTGCGAAGTAACGGAACCTCTAGCCCAGCCGCTACTTCAGGACCCTCCGGGCGTGTCTTTTGACAATGTCGGCGTCTGCAAAGCATTCACTCGACTCCCTCACACTCGTCGGCCTAACCCTCTCGAGATCCGCATAGCCTGCCTGTCACCAGACCACCCGGGTGACGAGAGACGCTGCGTGGGAAGTCCACGTGTGAAGGAATAGCGACTTTTCACTGCATGCAATTAAAGACGAAAATCGTAAGATAGAAATATGAGAGGGGGCTCATGCCATCTCTCAACGTCGCCTTCCTTCCAGGGATTCCCATATGAGTTCCCGAAGCATTTCCGTAACACTTACGTGTTGTTTGAACCTACCCATAACAAATCTAGCAGTCCGCCTCTGAATAGCTTCCATGTCTTCCTTCAGTCCGACCTGGTACTCAGGAATACATCGCACCAGCGCCCTGTATGTAGTATCCTTTACAGGTGAACCACTATTTCCAAAAATTCTCCTGTTAAACCGAAGTCGACCATTCGCTTTCCCTGCCACAGTTTTCACGTGCTCGTTCCATCTCATATCGCTTTGCAACGCTACGCTCAGATATTTAAACGACTTGACTGTGTCAAGCAGGACACTAGTAAAACCTATATCCGAGCATTGTAGCTTTGATATACCTATATATCCGCATTAACTTACATTTCTCCACATTGAGCGCTAACTGTCATTCATCGCACCAATTGGAAATCCCACTATACAGTAAAACAGCTGTCAGCAGACAAATGCATATTGTTAAATAAAGGGATAAAAATGGCTATGAGGATTTACGACGTATGCAAGAGATTTCAACTGCACGCCAATCTCTCCAGTCGGCAGTAGGACGTTCGCAGAGGTTATCCATCTGAAATGGTCAGTTTTCCCACACTCTCGAATTTTATTAATTGCGTGAGACGAATCGTTTCAGACTATTTAATTGTAACTATTTAATGGTGTCTACTAGTAAATGCGTAGTAACGACATCTCAGGACTTATTTCAAGTAAATTACTTACCCACACGTACACTTATAATCAGTGGTTACTAACTTGCATCTCTGAAGAATCTAACTCGCTACAAGAACTGCTTCAAGGGACAACTTCAAAGAAAAATTAAAAGAAAACAGTTATGAATAATTCCGATGTGCATATTCATTAAGACAATCCAATAAATGGTTCGCTTAACCAATGCATTCTCTGGAGCTACCCTCCACCAGTTGTACTGTATGTCACCTACTCTATTTTATTTGGGCTTATAGCTAAACTAATTATCTTTTATGGTTGTTTGTTACCATGATGGGATCATGCTAAGAGGTTAAGAATATGGAAAGAAGAAACACAAAAATAATAAGAGAGAGTAAGGAAACATATCTACAATATCTGCAAAAAATAATTAACATCTACATCTGCATATATACTCCGCTAGCTACCAAGCGGTGTGTGGCGGAGGGCACAATTCGCGCCAAAGTCATATTCTCCCCCCTCTGTTCCACACGCGGATTGCGCCAGGGAAAAACGACTGTCTGAACGCCTCAGTACGCGCCCTAATTTTCCTTATCTTTGAATGGTGATCATTGCGCGATTTGAAAGTTGGTGGTAATATATATGTTCTACATCCTCGGCAAAGATCGGATTTCGGAATTTAGTGAGCAGTCCCTTCCGTTTAGCGCGTCGTCTATCTGCAAGTGTGTCCCACTTCGTACTTTATATGAGATTTGTAACGCTCTCGTGATGTCTAAATGTACCAGTCACGAACCTTGCCGCTCTTCTTTGGTCCTTCTCAATCTCTTGAATCAGACCCAACTGGTAAGGGTCCCATGCAGACGAACAGTACTCTAAGACTGGACGAACTAAAGTATTGTAAGCAATTTCCTTTGTTGAAGGACTGCATCGCTTCAGGATTCTGCCAATAAACCGCGATCTAGAGTTCGTCTTGCCCCTTATATGTGTAATTTGATCATTCCATTTGAGATCATTTAGAATAGTCACACTTCTGGTCCGGTGAAAACAGGTTTATAAATTACAAAATCGAATAATGGTAATGCAGAAGTAGGTAAAATAATGAATGAAAAACTAGGAACAGGGACAAGCTACTACTAACAGCATAGTGAACGCATTATTATAGCAAAAATAGATACGAAGCCCACGCTTCCACAATATTACAAGTTTATATGCCAACTAGCTCTGCAGAAGATGGCGAAATTGGAGAAATGTATGATGCGATAAAAGAAATTACTCAGATAGTTAAGGGAGACGAAAATTTAATAGTCTTAGGGGACTTGAATTCGATAGTAGGAAAAGGAAGAGAAAGACAAGTAGTAGGTGAATGTGGACTGGGTGTAAAAAATGAAAGAGGAAGCCGCCTGGTAGGGTCTTGCACTAACACTTGGTTTTAAAACCATGAAAGAAGGTTGTATACATGGAAGAGACCTGGAGACACCGGAAGGTTTCAGATAGATTATATAATGGTAAGACACAGATTTAGGAACCACGTTTTAAATTGTAAGACATTTCCAGGGGCAGATGTGGACTCTGACCACGATCTGTTGGTTATGAACTGTAGACTGAAACTGAAGAAACTGCAGAGGGTAGGAATTTAAGAAAACAGGATATGGATAAACTGAAAGAACCAGAGGCTGTAGAGAGTTTCAAATGAGCATTAGGGAGCGATTGAAGGGATCAGGGGAAAGAGATACAATAGAAGAAGAATGGGTAGCTTTGAGAGATAAAACAGCGAAGGCAGCAGAGGATCTAGTACGTAAAAAGACGAGGGCTAGTAGAAATAGATGTGTAACAGAAGAAATATTGAGTTTACCTGCTGAACGGAGAAAATATAAAAATGCAGTAAATGAAGTGGGCGAAAAGGAACACAAACATCTCAAAAATGAGATCGACAGGAAGTGAAAAATGGTTAATCACGGATGACTAGAGGACAAATGTAAAGATGTAGAAGCATGTGTCATTAGGGGTAAGATAGGTACTGCCTACAGGAAAATTAAAGAGACCTTTGGAGAAAAGATTTAAAACTAGTCCGAAGCAAACAAGGGAAAGAGGAAAGGTGGAAGGAGTATATAGAGGGTCTATACAAGGGCGATGTACTTAAGGATAGTATTACGGAAACAGAAGTGGACGTAGATAAAGATGAAATGGAAGATATGATACTTCGTGAAGCATTTGGCAGGGTTCTGAAAGACCAAAGTCGAAACAAGCCCCTGGGAGTAGACAACATTCCATTAGAACTACTGACAGCCTTGGGAGAGCCAGCCATGACAAAATTCTGCCATCTGGTGAGTAAGATGTATGAGACAGGCGAAATACCCTCAGACTTCAAGAAGAATATAATGATTTCAATCCCAAAGGAAGAGGTTGTCGACAGGTGTGAAAATTACAACTATCAGTTTAATAAGTCACAGTTGCAAAATACTAACACAAATTCTTTACAGACTAATGGAAAAACTGGTACAAGCTGACCTCGGGGAAGATCAGTTTGAATTCCGTAGAAATTCTGGAACACGCAAGACAATACTGACCCTACGACGAATCTTAGAAGATAGATTAAGGAAAGGCAACCTTACGTTTCTAGAATTTGTAGACTTAGAGAAAGCATTTGACAATGTTGACTGGAATACTCTCTTTGAAATTCTGAACGTAGCAGTAGTAAAATACAGTGAGCGAAAGGCTATTTACAATTTATACAGAAACCAGATGGCAGTTATAAGAGTCGAGGGGCACGAAAGGGAAGCAGTGGTTGAGAAGGGAATGAGACATGATTGTAGCCTATCCCCCATGTTATTCAATCTGTATGTTGAGCAAGCAGTAAAGGAAACGAAAGAAAAATTTGGAGTAGGAATTAAAGTATAGGGAGAAGAAATAAAAAATTTGAGATTTGCCGACGAGATTGCAAATCTGTCAGAGATAGCAAAGAACCTGGAAGAGCTGCTGAACGAAATGGACAGTGTCTTGAAAGGAGGATATGAGATGAACATCAACAAAAGCAAAAAGAGGGTAACGGAATGTAGTCTAATTAAATCAGGTGATGCTGAGGGAATTGATGCGGAAATGGGACATTTAAAGTAGTAAATGAGTTTTGCTGTTTGAGAGGCGGAATAACTGATGACAGTGAAAGCACGGAGGACATAAAATGTAGACTGGCTGTTTCAAGGAAAAGGAATTCTGAAGAAGAGAAATTTGTTAACATCGAGTATAGACTGCAGTTTCAGGAAGTCTTTTCTGAAGGTATTTCTATGGCGTGTATCCATGTATGGATGTGAAACATGGACGGTAACTAGTTTAGACAAGAATAGAAGCTTCCGAAATTTGGTGCTACTGAAGAATGCTGAAGGTTAGATGGGTAGATTGCGAAACTAATGAGGAGGTATTGAACAGAATTGGGGAGAAGAGGAATTTGTGGCATAACTTGACTAGAAGAAGGTATCAGTTGGTACGACGCGTTCTGAGGCTTCCAGGGATCGGCAGTTTAGTATTGGAGGGAAGCGTGGAGGGTAAAAATCGTAGAGGGAGACCAAGAAATGAATACTCTAAGCAGATTCAGAAAGATGTAGGTTGCACTAGTTATTCGGATATGAAGAGGCTTGCACAGGATAGAGTAGCGTGGAGAGTTGCATCGAACCAGTCTTTGGGCTGAAGACCACAAACAGTGAATTTTGATCTCGCGTAGTGCTGCTTCAAGACACCTTCTGCATTTCCAGGTCGGTGAAAGCCGCGTTCCGTCACGTTCATAACAACTGCCAGCAGACTGCGTGACTCACCCTTCCCTTTTTTGTCGTCGGGTATCAGAACTCGCGCAGTGACACCCAAAGGCACAAAAGGAATTTATTTCAGACTCTCTTCCAGTTTTTTGGCATGAATCTCAAGGTTGATTTTCGATTGCGTTTTAATTTGGATAGCTTTCCCAATATTGACGCAAACACTGCACAAAATACCAACCGCATAACCGTCGTCATCGTGTTCAGGAGAATGTCTGCAGATGACATGGCAGTTTCGGCCACACATTTGACATGTATGAGCACCTCTAGTTTCTTAAAGCAGACGCAATAGGTATCAGAAACAGAAGGATTTTTTAACCAAAGAAATGGAAGGCTCTTCGATAACCATAGCTTCATCACTGTTTTGGTTTCCTCCATCATGGACTGCATTCTCATCTATGTCTTCTGCAGGGATCTGCACCTCTTGCATTGGTTCATCCCGTCTTTCTTTCTGCTGTTGTGGTGTTTGGACGCTTTCTATTACTTTTTTCCAGCTCTTTCTCAATCTGTACGTCTTGTAAAAGGTTGTCAGCCAGGGGCGATGTCTAGAGGCCAACTCTAACTTCGCAGCGAAACAGAGCTTCGTTAATCCCAGAACAAAAAGCTCTGTTTTTCGTAAGATGGACAAATCGCAGTGCATCACCCCAGCAGCTAGTTTTTCGTCTTACATTCAAGCACACAGCATATTTTCATTGTCCTGATTTGCTCTTTCGACCCTCCCCTAACTTAGCGAGTGGCGCGGCTTACCATAGACGATCTTCAAGGTGGCTGCTTACCACACTCTTTGCAAATTCCCCGTCGTTATCGAACTGTTGAATCGTTGGATCACCAAGCAACGTAAACATGTCGATGAGGGTAAGGCTACTTCTTTTTCTCTGTTTGATTTCTGAATCCTGAGAACTACAAAACTTAGTGAAATGATCTTTCAGGATGGGACTGAAAATCAGTGAGATCGACATGACAACGGGAAATGGATTCAGAAAAAACCGTTGGCTTGAGCTCAACACCTTTTTTAACACCTTTTTGCTTCTTCTGGCAAGTTTCACAAAGCTAAACTTACAGCTCAGTAGCATGACGGATAATGTTCTTATCTTGTGTGAAAGTTCTTTCAGCATCCTGTCCCGTCCTGCACGACCGTAGCCAAGTGGACCTTACAGAGTACGTCAAATAATTCGGCGTCCGCGAAGTAAAATTGAGTAGCACTTTTACCTTCTTTAACAAGATGGATCAACTTAGTCTTATTCTCGACTATCACTGCGTCATAGGATTTCAGTAGCCAATAGTCTCGTGGTTCCTTCTTCATGGTCGTCTTAGCCTTCTTCACATCGCTGACTAAATATGGTAACGGGTTTCGGTTAGGATAACAGAATTTTCAGCAGTATTGGCACTTACTTGAGATAATTCATCGCACAACCGTCGTTGCATGTCAGAATAACGTCATTCCTGTCTTGGCACTACAGTTCCTTCCGACATGGTGACACAAGAGCAACGGGGAATGATGAAGGGAGGGAGTCTGTGAACTCCAGCCGGATGCTACTAGTGTACACCGGAGAACTATTATGGTGATATTCGTGACGTGATAGGTGAACGCCGTGCAACAATACGCTTTCTTCTCAATCATTAAACAAAGACCCGTAGGCCATCGCAAACAGTGATGGCGGGAAAAAAGTTGCGGGATTCGGCGTAGTATATACTTTGTCAGCAGTTAATCCGGTAAAGCATACAACAGATAGGCAATATATAAAATATCAGTCTTTTCATACTTCGACGTTCCATTTTAGGCATTCCATACATCACCTAGGGATACTATTAATTGGGCTGCTATTGCCATGTCGGGCGCTTCCCCAGGTGGGCGATAGTGGAGCGCTCATCGATATGATTAATATCGAGGAAATAAAATACTCGGGGTGGACCGAAATATAATACGCCAAATCCAGGCACGATGGTATCCAGAGTGGGCGGCTGCCAGGTCAGCCTCAGTCCACCCAGAGGTGGGGCTACAAATGAATTCTCCGGGAACTAACAGCCCTTGGTTCTAATTTCCCTGGGAAAACACTGGGCCAACAAGATTACAAGCAGCCGTGACGCGTGCGAGATAATAAAATACCTACCCCAGGTGGTAGCCAATCCATCCGTCAATAGACAGCAACCAAGAAGTGGGATTCTTGGGAACGTGAACTTACGCGATCACAGAAAAGTTTGGAGTTCTCTGGCAAACTTCCACTCAAAAGTCTACATTTCATGGAACTTTCAACAAATCTCACTGATCCAACCAGGAATACGGAATCTAACATTAGAGCTTGATAAACGAATGATAATGATTCTTGCCCTGCAGGAGACACATGTAACAGACGAGGACACAAAGGGTTATGGAGGCTATCGAAGTTTCGAGAGAATAGACAGGAATGCTCCACTTCTAGTCATGGCCTGCGTGCAACACAAAAAGCTATTTGATTTTATCATTATCCGATCACCCATTGAGCGCTTTTATAGTACTAATCTAAGTAAAATTTAATAAAGCGACTGCGAGAACCGGCATTATTTAGTTGTCACTTTTATTTGAGGTATAGAATTGCACAGTCCATTGTATCACATCTAGGAATAAACCTCGTCTCATTGAATAGAACATTGCACATAATTTGCTGTTTCAAATGGCTCTAAGCACTGTGGGACTTAACATCTGAGGTCATCAGTCCCCTAGACTTAGAACTACTTAAACCTAACTTACCTAAGGATATGACACACATCCATGCCCGAGGCAGGATTCGAACCTGCGACCGTAGCAGTCGCGCGGTTCCGGACTGAAGCGCCTACAACCGCTCGGTCACAGCGGCCGGCCGATTTTATCAGAAAAGTCCCCCAAGCCCCCCTCCCCTTCCCCCCCCCCCCCGCCCCGCCCCCATAAACGCTGATGACGTTGCGCCTACAGTGTGAAAATTAGAAATACGCCATGGTCAACGTACTCGGGATAAAACAAAACAAAAAAAAAAAAACTCCAAATCAACAGAGACATTTTGGGCAACATTAAAGACAGTGATGGATGCTGTGTCCGACTTCTTTGACACTGAGGCGGCTAGTAATAATTCAGTTAATTAGAACACTCGTAATAAACAATTATATATTTATCACAGCAAAACTTATCTTTTCTCGACAGGCTCGGCTGTAGCTATGAAACTGCACACGTAGATTTCCGGATCGGAATACACTAAATCAGCCATGATTACTGTGTGGCGATTTAGTACAAGTTCAGAATGGTCGCACTGTGACTTCATTACAGTTACTGGAAAACACAAATTCGCAGACACTTGTTGACGCAGTTCTAATAGTGTTGGCGCGCAGGCACAGTTCACACCAGACGGAAGTCTCTTCACTCCCCGACGCTTGAGCCGGGCTGTGTCACGGTAAGTAGACAATACAATGACGTTACTCCGACAGGAACTTCCAGGAAGTAGGCAGGATACGACCTCGAAGAAAACTGCCCTCCTGGCCTCTGGCGACGCTATTTCAGGGCAGAGGAGCTGCGGTGGTGCCTCAGAACTACGGGAGACGCAGCTTCTTCCTAACATATCATTGGCGCCCGTGATACCACTTTTCTGTGCAGTATCTCTGCGGTGGTCGATACTTTTTGCGCCGCTCTCGATACCTGACTACACCGCAAGCGCCAAGATCCCCAACGTCGACATAAAAATTTTGCTAGATAATTTTAAAAACGACAGAGAAAAAATTCGCCAGAAAACTGTATTAAAGTTTCTCCTCACATAAACATAGAAAAAAATAAAGGCTTGAGCCTCATAGAAACTATACCAGCAGAACACCTTGAAGATTATGTCAACATCTCTCAGGAATTCCCTTTGAAAACAGGAAACGTCGAGACCATTATACAGCAGATCGGAGACTCCACATAGACCTTGCAGCGATACCCTACCTATTGCAGAAATAGAGCCATGTTTGCAGAGGTACGAACGTTGGTTCAGACCACTACCTAACTGGAATGAAAATCAAATGTACACAGAAGAAAATCCATCAGAAAGTTTGATAAGAAAAACATCGTAGAATCCAAACATGCAGCAGGAAGGGGAAAGACAACTAGCAAAGAGACAATGGAAAAATTCCATATAAAGATCATACAAAATGCAAAAGAACTGATGATAGAGAGAAAGAACACTAAACGTCGGTGGTGGGACTCAGTAAGGGAAGATGCAATACAAAGACGCGAACAGGCCTTCCAAGAATACAACAGTAAAAAATTCCGATTGAAAATGTGGTGTCACCGCCAGACACCACACTTGCTAGGTGGTAGCCTTTAAATCGGCCGCGGTCCGTTACTATACGTCGGACCCGCCTGTAGCCACTATCAGTGATTGCAGACCGAGCGTCGCCACACGGCAGATCTAGAGAGACTTCCTAGCACTCGCCCCAGTTGTACAGCCGACTTTGCTAGCGATGGTTCACTGACAAATTACGCTCTCATTTGCCGAGACGATAGTTATCATAGCCTTCAGCTACGTCATTTGCTACGACCTAGCAAGGCGCCATTATCAATTGCTATTTATCTTGTGATGCATGTACCGTCAGACCGATGTTCACCAATTATGGATTAAAGTTAAGTATTCCAGAAGCTACGTACTATTTTTGCTACTATAAAGACCTTGTCCTGTTCCAGACCTCACGCCATCCTGCGTGAGCTTAAACGCGTGCCCTTCGGCCTCCTGTCCTAGTGGATTGGCTGTCTTGCCAGTCCACAACAGAAACTAGTTTGGTAAGTGCTCAGAGACCGCACAGGATAAGGTTATGATTGTGGATAGGGCAGTTACTGTGAGTTGCACGATCAAACACACAATTTTATTTTTATAAGAACCAGTCATCTACACATTGCTTTAAAAGATCACAATTAAACAGTACGGTTGAGACCCTAGTTAAACTTGAGATGCTTTCTGGGCTGAATGCCCAAAACCACACCAAAACAAGAACGGTTGTAACGTCTGGGTTAGAAATCAAAAGCAATAAAAAACAGAAGGTAATTTTTTTGCTTTTAAAAAAACATGCAATTGAAAACAATTAGCGGCTGAAGGCCTAAACTACACGTCTGAGGGACAACTATATTTAAAACACATTAATAAACAATTTTACCAACTAAGAAATTTCTTTTTAAACTTACAACAGAATGGCCGAAAGCATAATTAAAGAAATATAAACTTATTGCACGGTTGAAGGCCGCAAACAAATTTGAAACAACAGCTGAACGCCTGAAAAACAAGTCAGAAAAACAGTTTAAAATATACCCATTCTTTCTTATAAAAAATTTTCCTTTAAAGAATACACAAAACTACAGGCCTTATTAAAAGGGGTTCACGTAAATCCTCGGCTGAAGGCCTCACATAACACATCGAACAACTAACGGCTTAGGGCCTGGATTACAAACAATTTCAGATAGAACCATTTTTAAGGATTCTTTTTTCGTTTTTAAAATAACATCAATCTTCAAAATTTTAATATAACACAGCTGAAGGCCTTTATGTAAAATTTAAAAAGAACTGAATTAATACACAGCTGAAGGCCTCGCACAATACTCCAAACTAAAATGAAAATCACAGTCTAAAACAAACAGAACAAGTGGTCCTCAGAAGTGTTCCAAGGGTCGGCCTGAGAAGGTAGCTCAAACATAAGATGAGGTGAGACAGGCAGCCAAGAGTTGAAGTTAAATAATGATATCACAACCGAAACTACGGACGGCCCATGGACCGACCAACAATTTAACCAATTACCTTCCGTCCGACCAACGGCACAACGATGGAAAATATCGGTCGAAGACGAGGATACGAACAGCACTATGGCTTCAGAAATTGGCGTTTACAAACAGCCAAGGGAACAATAACCACTCTAAGCAAATATGAACCAAACAACTTCAAAGGCTGTCGAAGTACACGCCGTGCCAGACAGCATCAACACGACGAGGAAAGGCACACTGCTGGTAAAGTACACTAACGACCAGGACAGGTAACTAGGGCGTTAACGGCCACAGGACAGAAAATACTGCTGTTGCACTTCACTGGTAAGTAACAGTCAATTTAATAATTAGTTACAATATAGGAAGACAGCTGCAAGATTCGCTGACCCCGACACATCATACGTTGCTGCTAGCCCGAATGGCCCAGCGAGCAAGAACCCGCAGATGAATGAAGAGATGTCACAATAGTTGAGGCTTCATAACAGGTTAACTGATTACTCAACTACAGCGGTGGGAAACCAACTTTGTGGCTCTCGCAGCTTGCGCCTCACGATCCGACAGCGTGTGTACTCCACCAGTGGTCCTGGCCTGACCTCGCGCCGCATAGAGTTCCTCGCTGCTCCGACCCAACCGACTCACTACCACACACACCAATACCACCCGAAAATACTAGCGGTTACACCAAAGAGAGTACGACAGTACTAATATCGATAAGCTCTGCTGCTGTCAGTCAAGGAGGCAAGCCAGCAACTTCGTTACGCCAGTAAGTAAGGAAGAAACAAGACGCCACTCGATGTGACAAAATGCCAAAGAGCAAACGGCATTAACGCGAGCCGCACATGGCTCACCCGTAATACCTATGTCGTTTTAATGAGTCCAGAAAATAGGTAGCAAACATCACTAAGCAAACCAGGAGAAAGTACATGAGTGAGCAGCTGGACGCTATAGAGGAAATTTTCCGCTTGACATGGCACAAGAGACTTTCACAGGACATTTGCAAAGAGGGTCTGTGGGTACACATCTCAAAACTTATCCTTCAGAAAACAAAATTGAAAACTCGCATAAACTACTCAAGAAGACTGTCAAGAACTAGCACTTTATTTCAGTGATCTCCTTAACTACCCTGAAACTGAAAGGGATTCCGAACACAGGACTGCAACTCCTCTCACCCAGAATCACTCCCACCAACATGTGAAGAGATCCACAAACATACATGCAAAGTAAAAAAACAGGACGTCCAGTGAAATGGTTCAAATGGCTCTGAGCACTATGCGACTTAACCTCTGAGGTCATCAGTCGCTTAGAACTTAGAACTAATTAAACCTAACTAAGGACATCACACACATCCATGCCCGAGGCAGGATTCGAACCTGCTACCGTAGCAGTCTCCCGGTTCCAGACTGTAGCGCCTAGAACCGCACGGCCACTCCGGCCGGCAACGTCCAATGAAGATGGCATCACTGCAGAACTTATAAAGAACCTCGGAAGTTTCTTCAGGAACTTACACAATTAATCACAATAATTTGGCAAACCGAAAAACCACGTGAAGAGTGAAAAAACGCGCTGATCCGCACATTGCACTAGAAAGAAGATAGGGCGAGTGTGAATAAATACCGAGGAAACTCCGTGCTACAAGTCACCAGCAAAATTTTCGCATCCTGCTGACTCCAGACAATCACAGAACACTTGTGATGGTGAGTACTAGGCAGGCCTCTACCCGGGTCGTTCACACACAGAACCCATGTTTGTTCGTGTACAGAACAAATCTTCAATCTGGAAACAATTGTAAAATACAAGGCACTCAGGAATATAACGACATCTACATAGGTAATCCACAAGCCGCCGTACGGTGCGTGGCGGAGGGTACCCTGAACCACTACTTGTCATTTCCGCTCCTATTCCACTCGCAAACAGAGCGAGGGAAAAACGATTGTCTGTACGCTTCCGTATGATGAACACTCGCCATCGAGGACAACATAATGGGACCTATTATTTAAGAAGTCTTCGAGCCGCTCTTATATCCGTGAACTTATTCCATGGCTTCGATGTCTTCCTTAAGTCCGACCTGGTACGGATGCGAAACACTCGATCAGTACTCAAGAATAGACCGCACCAGCGTCCTATAAGCGGTCTCCTTTACAGGTGAACCACTTCTTCCTAAAATTCTCCCAGTAAACCGAAGTCGACCATTAACCTTCCCTACTACAGTGTTCACATGCTCGTTCTACCTCATAACGCTTTGCAACGTTACGAACAGATATTTAAACACCTCGATGCTGTCGAGTAGGACACTGGTAATACTGTATCCGAACAGTACAGGTTTTTTCTTCCTACTCGTCCGCATTAACGTACATTTTTTCCACATTTAGGGCCAGCTGCCATTCATCTCACCTACTGGAATTTTTGTCTAGGTCGTCTTGTATCTTCCTACAGTCACTCAACTTCGACACCTTAGCGTACTCCACGGCATCATCAGCAAACAACCGCAGGTTGCTGCACACGCTTTCCGTCAAATCATTTACATATATAGGGAAGCAGTGGTTGAGAAGGGAATGAGACATGGTTGTAGCCTATCCCCGATGTTATTCAATCTGTATATTGAGCAAGCAGTAAAGGAAACGAAAGAAAACTTTGGAATAGGAATTAAAGTATAGGGAGAAGAAATAGAAACTTTGAGATTTGCCGACGACACTGCAAATCTGTCAGAGACAGCAAAGAACCTGGAAGAGCTGCTGAACGAAATGGACAGTGTCTTGAAAGGAGGATATGAGATGAACATCAACAAAAGCAAAAAGAGGGTAATGGAATGTAGTCTAATTAAATCAGGTGATGCTGAGGGAATTGATGCGGAAATGGGACATTTAAAGTAGTAAATGAGTTTTGCTGTTTGCGAGGCGGAGTAACTGATGACTGTGAAAGCAGGGAGGACATAAAATGTAGACTGGATGTTTCAAGGAAAGGAATTCTGAAGAAGAGAAATTTTTTAAAATCGAGTATAGACTGCAGTGTCAGGAAGTCTTTTCTGAAGGTATTTCTATGGCGTGAATCTATGTATTGAAGTGAAACATCGACGATAACTAGTTTAGACAAGAAGAGAATAGAAGCTTTCGAAATTTGGTGCTACCGAAGAATGCTGAAGGTTAGATGGGTAGATTACGAAACTAATGAGGAGGTATTGAACAGAATTGGGGAGAAGAGGAATTTGTGGCATAACTTGACTAGAAGAAGCGATCAGTTGGTACGACGCGTTCTGAGGCTTCCAGGGATCGCCAATTTAGTATTGGAGGGAAGCGTGGAGGGTAAAAATCGTAGAGGGAGACCAGAAATGAATAAGCAGATTCAGAAGGATGTAGGTTACACTAGTTATTCAGATATGAAGAGGCTTGCACAGGATAGAGTAGCGTGGCTGAGTTGCATCGAACCAGTCTTTGGACTGAAGACCGCAAACAGGCATCATCAGCAAAAAACCGCAGGTTGCTGCACACCCTTTCCGTCAAATCATTTATATATAGAGAGAACAACAGCGATCCAGTCACACTTCCCTGGGGCACTCCTGACGATATCCTTGTCTGTGATGAACACTCGCCATCGAGGACAACATAATGGGACCTATTATTTAAGAAGTCTTCGAGCCACTCTTATATCCGTGAACTTATTCCATATGCTCGTACCTTTGTTAATAGCTAGTCCAGTCCTTCGCACTTCGAGGTAGCATACGAATCTGTTGACCGGCAATCCTTATTCATAGTCTCAGAAGAATAGGGACTCGACCCAAGCAGACTAACCATATCGATAATGGCCGGTACAGCAGCGAAAGTTACATGGATGGATGAAATCTCTGACCCTTTCATTATCAAAACTGCAGAGGTCACTTACGCCTCCAGGCATAAAGAAGACCAACAGCTTCCGGTGCACAATGCGATCCCATCTCCCCAGATGGTAAGACTATTCTCTACCGTCTGTGTAATTTTCGTCACAAAGCTGTCGACCCCCTGTAGGCAGCCGTGTTGATACCGTAACAGTGATCGTAATAGTCTCTAAAGATTTGAATTCTCCAGATCGATCGACCATAGAGAGTAAGCCGCCGGAGTGGCCGAGCGGTTCTAGGCGCTACAGTCTGGAACCGCGCGACCGCTACGGTCGCAGGTTCGAATCCTGCCTCGGGCATGGATGTGTGTGATGTTCTTACGTTAGTTAGCTTTAAGTAGTTCTAAGTTCTAGGGGCTGATGACCACAGCACTTAAGTCCCATAGTGCTCAGAGCCATTTGAACCATTTGAACCATAGAGAGTAAACTTGTATGACTGCTCCGAGGCTCTTAAGCACAACGCCCATTGTTGTGGCCACAACTCGAACTTCAATACAATTCCTAATGGAATATTACCATGTGCTTGGTGGCAGCCATCTGCAACGTTATGTATTTGGTTTCATTTTTTTTTCTTCAGAACTTTCCGAAAAATATTTCGATAATCTCAATACTTTTTCTTGATCAGCCTACGCGATTACAACACCACTGTCGTTGGCAAACTATTTGCAGAAGATTTGTCTGCCCCCATGAGCTGTACTTGGGAAGATGTTTTTGTAGTCATGGTGAATGAGGGGCAACTTTGTCCTACAAATCGTGATTTCGAAATATGTTCGCCCTTCTCTCATTAAACGTCACATTTGAGATTTCACTGCCCAATAATTTGTTGGGTACGTATCAAAACTCTTGTCAAAGACCCATTACAGATAAAAATTACTACGACTTACCCGATCGAATGCTTTTTCTAAATCCAAGGCGATTAATCGCGCTGCTGCTCTGCTTACTATAGCCGATCATCTTTCAGTAGCCAGCTGTTTCATGCTATATTGATCTCCCAGGAACTGCGGAAGTCTGAGACCGGATCGCCCTCAGACAGCTCTGTCCCAAACAAAACAGAATAAAAAGAACGACTAAAAAGAATCAAAGCTATATGAGAGTGTGTTGGTGGGCAAATGTACGTCTGTGGGAAAGAGTGTGGTCATCAGATGAAAATTTTGATGTAAACAACAGACTACTGATAATTATATAGTATGAAAGATATCTGTGTGGTTGTCTAACCTATGCAATCAAACTACACTCAGGAAGAGAGCAGCAGAACAACATATGTACTGCGTGTGAATTCCTAAGGGTCCAAACGGCTGAGATCATAAGTCACTAGACTTACACACTACATAAACTAACTTATGCTGAGAGCAATGCACACACCCATGCCCGAGGGAGGGCTCGAACCTCCGGCGCGAGGGGCCGCGCAACCCATGACGTGGCGCCTCAAACCGTGTGGCCACTCCGTGCAGACATATGTGTAAGGTGAGCAAATTTGCCTACGAGTATGTAATAAGAAAAGGGATGACAGTCAATCGACGGTAATTAACACACCGCCGCAGGGGTTACCACGGAAATCACTTAAAGGGGTGGCAGGTGAAAAGTCAACGACCTGACCGGGTGATTCAGGTGGTAGAAAAGCTTGTAGTGGCACATCTGCAGGGGGACAGGAAAATAAAAACTTTAGAAAGCTGCGTTTCGGAATTCCAAAGGGATACGAACAAAACCAGTGACGTATTCCAATCACGTGTCCAGCGAGTGCGACACACGTGTAGGTCAATGTACTTTAGACGTCTAGAACAGTCACAAAAAGTTCGATTGGCGGAAACGCACTAGGAAGGAGAAAGTTTCGGCGCAGTTTAAATGAAGGGACATTGCGATTGGTAAAGAGAGTTTCCACAAAATAAGAAGAACGCTCCTATTGGCCGAAGTCGTATACATATATAGTGCGTGAACCACAATGTCATATGCGACAAAACGCGAAGTAGAACACTGTAACTTCCTCATTTTCTGTTTCAAATTTAACGGTGTCCGAGAAGAATGTTCTTAGTCTTGGCATGGATGAAAAAAATTAGACAACAGTAGCGTAAACAGATTCACCAGAACTGTTGATCTATGTGTCGGAAGCTATCTTAAGAGCCTAGAATGTTAGTCATCTCAAATGTTTTATCCGTGAAGCGCACACTGATACTATGAGTTTACAGTGAGTTGTTATTTATAGTTTCTGAGGTGAACTTTCACTCGATAAGAGCCAAACGGCATTATCCTAACGTACTTTTCCAGCACAATATGGAACAGGTATGTGGCCCTTCCTAGAGGTGAGAAAAGTCCCAGGATAGCGATATGCACGTATACAGATGGCGGGTGTATTGCGTACACAAGGTATAAAAGTGCAGCGCATTAGTAGAGCTGTCGTTTGTACAGAAGTGATACGTGTGGAAATGTTTCCAGCGTGATTACGGCCGAACGGGGTAGCCGCCCGGTCTCAGGCGTCTTGTCAGGGTCCGTGCGGCTCCGCCCGTCGGAGGTTCGAGTCCTCCCTCGGGCATTGGAGAGTGTGTTGTCCATAGTGATAGTTTAAGTTAGATTAAGTAGTGTGTAGGTTTAGGGACCGATGACATCTCCAGTTTGGTCCCGTAAGACCTTACCACAAATTTACAATTTCCGTGATTACGGCAGCACGCCACGAACTAACAGACTTTGAACGCGGAGTTGTAATTGGACCTAGACCCAAGGGATTTTCCATTTCGCAAATCGTTTTGGCATTCGGTATTCCGAAATCCACAGTGCCAAGAGTGTGTCGAGAATACCAAACTTCAAGCATTACCTCTCACGACGGACAACTTAACGACCGAGAGTAGGTACGTGACCATCTCGGTTGGAGCCAAGACGAATGGAAAACCGTGGCCTGGTCAGATGCATCCCGATATCAGTTGGTAAGAGCTAATGGTAGGATTAGAGTGGGGCGCAGGCCCAACGAAGCCATGGACCCAAGTTGTCACCAAGGCGTTGTGCAAGCTGGTGGTGGCTCCATAACGGTGTGGGCTGTGTTCTCTTGGGATAGAGTGGGTCCTCTGTTCCATCTGAACCGATAATTGACTGGCATTGGTTATTCTCGGCTACTCGGACACGATTTGCTGCCATTTATTTACTTCATGTTCCGAAACAACGATGGAACTTTTATGAATGACAGTGAGCCGGTTCTCCGGGTCACAACTGTTCGCGACTAATTTGAAGCACATTATGGACAGTTAGAGCGAAAGATTTGGCCACTCAGATCGCCCCACATGAATCCCACCGACCATTTATGGGACAATATGGAGAGATCGAGATACGTTTGAAGTTCTCTAACGCTATAGATACAGCAATAAGGAGTAGCGCAGTAGGCAGTACAGTTGAAGAGGAATGGACATCTCTAAAATGGGCCATCACAGAAGTTGGGAAGGAAAACATAGGTACAAAGAAGGTAGCTGCGAGGAAACCATGGGTAACAGAAGAAATACTTCAGTTGATTGATGAAAGGAGGAAGTACAAACATGTTCCGGGAAAATCAGGAACACAGAAATACAAGTCGCTGAGGAATGAAATAAATAGGAAGTGCAGGGAAGCTAAGACGAAATGGCTGCAGGAAAAATGTGAAGACATCGTAAAAGATATGATTATCGGAAGGACAGACTCAGCATACAGGAAAGTCAAAACAACCTTTGGTGACATTAAAAGCACCGGTGGTAATATTAAGACTGCAACGGGAATTCCACTGTTAAATGCAGAGGAGAGAGCATATAGGTGGAAAGAATACATTGAAAGCCTCTATGAGTGTGAAGATTTGTCTGATGTGATAGAAGAAGAAATAGGAGTCGATTTAGAAGAGATAGGGCATCCAGTATTAGAATCGGAATTTAAAAGAGCTTTGGAGGACTTACGGTCAAATAAGGCAGAAGGGATAGATAACATTCCATCAGAATTTCTAAAATCATAGGGGGAAGTGGCAACAAATATATGAGTCTGGCGATATACCATCTGACTTTCGGAAAAGCATCATCCACACAATTCCGAAGACGGCAAGAGCTGGCAAGTGCGAGAATTATCGCACAATCAGCTTAACAGCTCATGCATCGAAACTGCTTACAAGAATAATATACAGAAGAATGGAGAAGAAAATTGAGAATGCGCTAGGTGACGATCAGTTTGGCGTTAGGAAAAGTAAAGGGACGAGAGAGGCAATTCTGACGTTACGGCTAGTAATGGAAGCAAGGCTAAAGAAAAATCAAGACACTTTCATAGGATTTGTCGACCTGGAAAAAGCGTTCGACAATATAAAATGGTGCAAGCTGTTCGAGATTCTGAAAAAAGTAGGGGTAAGCTATAGGGAGAGATGGGTCATATACAATATGTACAACAACCAAGAGGGCATAATAAGAGTGGACGATCAAGAACGAAGTGCTCGTATTAAGAAGGGTGTAAGACAAGGCTGTAGCTTTTCGCCCCTATTCTTCAATCTGTACATCGAGGAAGCAATGATGGAAATAAAAGAAAGGTTCAGGAGTGGAATTAAAGTACAAGGTGAAAGGATATCAATGATACGATTCGCTGATGACATTGCTATCCTGAGTGAAAGTGAAGAAGAATTAAATGATCTGCTGAACGGAATGAACAGTCTAATGAGTACACAGTATGGTTTGAGAGTACATCGGAGAATGACGAAGGTAATGAGAAGTAGTAGAAATGAGAACAGCGAGAAACTTAACATCAGGATTGATGGTCACGATGTCAATGCAGTCAAGGAATTCTGCTACCTAGGCAGTAAAATAACCAATGACCGACGGAGCAAGGAGGACATCAAAAGCAGACTCGCTATGGCAAAAAAGGCATTTCTGGCCAAGAGCAGTCTACTAATATCAAATACCGGCCTTAATTTGAGGAAGAAATTTCTGAGGATGTACGTCTGGTGTACAACATTGTATGTTAGTGAAACATGGACTGTGGGAAAACCGGAACAGAAGAGAATCGAAGCATTTGAGATGTGGTGCTATAGACGAATGTTGAAAATTAGGTGGACTGATAAGGTAAGGAATGAGGAGGTTCTACGCAGAATCGGAGAGGAAAGGAATATGTGGAAAACACTGATGAGAAGGGACAGGATGATAGGACATCTGCTAAGGCATGAGGAAATGACTTCCATGGTACTAGAGGGAGCTGTAGAGGGCAAAAACTGTAGAAGAAGACAGAGATTGGAATACGTCAAGCAAATAATTGAGGACGTAGGTTGCAAGTGCTACTCTGAGATGAAGAGGTTAGCACAGGAAAGGAATTCGTGGCGTGCCGCATCAAACCAGTCAGTAAACTGATGACCAAAAAAAAAAAAAACCTTATGAAACGTACAGCTATTTACAGTCTTCCTCTCAAGTGGCGGAGATTGGTGTATGGTACAGGCTACTAATCACTGTTTCGTCACGTTCTGATATCGTATAATCATACAATACACAGCCTTTTCACCTATTATTGTCCAATATGGATATAATTAAAGTTTCACTCCTTGAGAGGGCTCCACAACCGCAAATCGAGTGATCTTAGGACAATGAAACGTAGGCAAACATTCGTGAAGACATGAGGAAGAGAAATAACTAATAAACCAGTGGAAGAAACTCACATTAATTTCCATATGAAAGAGTAACTTTTGTCATCTGCTTACCACGGTTACGTTCCAGGCTACAAACGTTGCTCAGCAGGACGACCATTTGCAACCACGACAGCCTCGAACCCCAGAGGCATTGCTCTGCTGCTGCTTGAAGCAACGGTGAAGCGTAGAATGTTCACCTGTCGTGACATACATGGGTCATACACTGCTTGATAGCACATTGCGTTCTGCCTTCTCAGCCATGGCAACAGCATCTTTAAACAGTTTGTGGCGCAATTGCTCTTCGGCCTCTCCCAGCCTCTCCCAAAGCGCCAGTTAATTCGACCCTCTGAATCATGTTCCTCGAGCCCTCTTCGGAAAGAGGACTTTTCGATATTTCTTTAACACATCAAAGACCAGCATCAGTAGTGGTGTTGCTTTGACAAAACAGCTTTACGAGTATATCCTTGCTCACTTTGTCCACACCCATATTGACTGCCTGCCTGTAATGCACTGATGCTTGTGTTTCAACAATTTTACGTCGCCGTTCAAGTACCGACACCTAACGGCAAGTCACGACACAACGCAAATCCCGCAGTGCACAGTCTGAGTACCATCCTATTAAGTTGCGTACTCATACGGTAAACAGCTTTCCGTCTATACTGGCTTATGTAGCGAAAGTTTTATTATAACCAACCTGTGCAATTCGTCACGTTTGCCCATGTCCGTGTCAACTCCAAGATACCTTCACCAAGCATCGATCCTCTACCGGTACTCCTGCATTTCGATATATTTTTCTAGCGTCTGCTCTGTCTTGAACATCATCCTCTGCGAACTGCCTTTTGGAACTCTCGACATTACTGACTACATACAGACTGAGCGAGAACTTCACGTACAAATTTTCGGAGGTGGCAGGATGAACCATAGCTAGAAAACAATGTCCAGTAAACATGGCCTCTGAAATGCATACCATACGAGCTATGATAACTTGTTCAGTAGAAGAGACGTGTTTCACAGTGGCAAAGATGAGCTAGTGCTCATAGCTCTTAAGGAATGCATTCTAGGGCCCATGTTTGCTAGACGTATTTTTCTATCACCACCTCTGAAAATTTTTTGTTGGAATTCAGATTCACCCTGCATTACGGCCAAAGTTCTGTCAGAAAATATCTCCACGCTAAGACAATTTACTAGGAGCTCTTCAATCCATTAGGAAAGCAGGTGGACCTTCTGTAGGATTCATTCGTTATTCAGTTATAATACGTTTCCCTACTAACTGAATGACAGCAAATTATGCCGGCCGCTGTAGGCGAGCGGTTCTAGGCGCTTCAGTCCGGAACTGCGCTGCTGCTAAGGTCGCAGGTTCGAATCCTGCCTCGGGCATGGATGTGTGTGATGTCCTTTGGTTAGTTTGATTTAAGTAGTTCTATGTCTAGGGGACTGATGACCTCAGATGTTGTCCCATAGTGCTTAGAGCCATTTGCACCAGCAAATTATGTCCAATGTTCTATTCAATGAGACGAGGTTTATTCCTAGTGGGATACAATCGACAGTGCAATTCTACACCTCAAATAACAGTGACAACTAAATCGTGTCGGTTCTCACAGTCACTTTATTAAATTTTACTTACATTAAAACTGTAAAAACAATGTACAAGTAATTGGAAATGTAGGTCCAACGTACATCGCATCTAGCATCACTTCGCAATAGTTGCAAAACTCTTGATGTTGATGTTCCAGTAAGTCTAATAGAAGGAAAATAAGATGTGAGGAGTAACTCAGACAACCAGAAAGGGAGAGGAGTGACCTGAAAGGTATGCTTCCGAAATTCATTTAATTGCACCTTTACTGCATTTGCATCATTAGCAAATGAAACTGGAAATACGAAACCAATGCTGGTTTTGATGTTTCTGTTATTCTCATAGAAGGAAATAAAGATGAGAGGTGTCAGTCAGACTTCCGCGAACAGTATCTCAGACAACCAGAAACAGAAGGAAGTGACATGAAAAGAAAGTATGCTTTCGTAATCCATTTAATTGCACCTTCACTGCATTTGTATCATTAGCAAATGAAACTGGAAATACGAAACCAATGCATGTTTGCTTACTGGTATCGGTACTGCTTGCTATTCGTTATGTCTTCAGTGTGTGTGTGTGTGTGTGTGTGTGTGTGTGTGTGTGTGTGTGTGTGTGTATGTGCGAAATCTTATGGGACTTAACTGCTAAGGTCATCAGTCCCTAAGCTTACACACTACTTAACCTAAATTATCCTAAGGACGAACACACACACGCCCGTGCCCAAGGGAGGATTCGAACCTCCGCCGGGACCAGCCGCAAAGTCCATGACTGCAGCGCCCCAGACCACTCGGCTAATCCCGCGCGGCTTCAGTTTTGAACTCGTATGCAAAGCATTTTTAGTGTTCACGTTTGCGAAATGCAAACCTACATGTTCTTTGCTAGCCCGTAAACGTATGCAGTGAAGAAAGAAGCAAGGCACGCTTTCGTGTCTTGTGCATGTCATCAAATTGAATGATTATTGAAATGTTAAAGAAACAGAACTGCATAGAGGTATATCCCCATGCAGTATAGAGTCCTTGTTTTATTAGATTGTCAGTTCATTAGTGTTGTAGTAGTTTACCCATCTTCTCACTTTGAAATCTGACCTATGATCATTCAGTGTGTGGCCAGTAACAGCAACTTACGGAGTAAAAAAACTAAATAATTTTTTAAACATCTTCCAGCATTGTGGAATGTTATAAATGTGATTAACAGTATGGTCTCCAACGCTGCAGACCCCTTAAAATGGATATTTTGCTTGAAAATTTATGTGACTTTTTAATAATGATAGCCTAACCTATGTAATATGTAAGTCTACCTTTGCAACATTTCCCTATTCCTCGCCACGAGCTCTGCCATTTTTTCAGGAATAAACAAACATAGCACAATTGGAATGTACGTCTACTTTGATCATTTGCTTAACTTTGCTTTTGAACTTCATTTTTAAGTTTTGAAAGTGTATAAGTCTATACCACGCTTTGTGATATACCAATAGTTAGTTACTTAGTTTCATGTTCCATGTATCATTTGCTCGATAAATATTATTGATATGGAACAAGTCATTACATATTGACGTTTTTTTGTTGAAAATATGCCTCCACGCTGATCAGTTATCAGTTTTTTAATTAAAGACAGACAGATGTCGGTAATTCCTACCCAAGAGCATTTACACATTGCAGTAATAGGTACATAATGTCCTTCGGAATAGGAGGAGCTATCAAAGAGAAACGTTTTCAGCCTAGTTTCAAATTTTACTTTGCTGTCTATGAGGCATTTTAAATAAATGGTTAAGTGATCAAAATTTTGGTTGTAGCATTGTGAACCCCTGTCTGTGCTACAGACAAACTAAATGTGGCATAATGAGTGTCATTTTTTTCTTCTGGTATTGTAATTGTGTACATCATTGTTCCTGTAGAAATGCAATGGATTATTTACAACAAACTTCACGAGGTAGTAACTGTACTGTGAAACGGATAGATTGCTACTCACACGCCGAGCACAATGCAGGTACGACGAAAAGACTGTTCGCAGAAATTTTCGGCCAAAGCCTTCTTCAGAAAAGAAGCACAGCACACACATGCATTTATACGATCGTACACACAAAACCCGCGCACACTTGTCCACTGTCTCCAGCTTTACTAGCCAGAATCTTTTTTGAAGGGGGAGGTAATGTGAACAACGAATAATAATTGTAGGCGAGATGAATTTAGGGCACCAGACACCAGATGTTGCCCCAACAATCAGCGCGATTACGTAGCCGTGTGTTGTGCGGGGACGACGCAGTTGATACCTTGTGGCTGGAATGTCGGAGCGTTCGCCTCTTGGAAAGCAATGAAAAACACGGGAAAGAAGAGAAAAAACGGACACTGAGCAAAGTAAGGCAAATATAAAATCATATGACAGAAATGAGACCATTACAATAAAACTAAACAGTGCCACAATAATTCATGTATATAGCTTGAGTTGCTCCATTTACGAATGAAATGTGATTCCATTAAACTTTAGATTACGATCGGATCGAATAGTACCCCGTAAGCAACGCAAGCTGGCATTTTTGATGAAACAACTATAGTGCGTTTAAAATTAGTTGCAACTTTTGACAGTTCAGTACGGACCGAGTGGAGGAATGCGTAGTTGCCAGCATGTGCTGAGCGCGTCAGAATAACGCCAGGCGTAATCGGCACGTAACTGCGAGCAGCCAAAGCTGGGCGATCTGCAATCTATCTCAAACGATTTTAGAGAAACTATATGATAATAAACACTGAGATTCGCACACTTTATAGCTTCATTGATTAGCTTCATGATGAATTATCTATTATTTCGTTAATGGTCATAGTTATTGTGATATTTCGGTATTAGGTAAACTACTGTGAGAAATTCTTAAAGTTTGTAGTGAAAAATAGGGATCGCTACGAATTTGCGT
The DNA here is from genome assembly GCF_021461385.2 of Schistocerca piceifrons. Lineage (NCBI taxonomy): Eukaryota > Metazoa > Arthropoda > Insecta > Orthoptera > Acrididae > Schistocerca > Schistocerca piceifrons. The sequence goes on along the minus strand of NC_060143.1, from coordinate 524,914,677 downwards.
TTGGTGTGAGTTAGGTCATAAGTTGGTGCATATAAAATGTAGATAATATATTGAATTATTCATTAAACCTCGGATATCGCTATGTACCTCCAATGGCCAGAAAATAGAATGTATGTAAACGTCTCCTTCACGAAAGCACACGCCAGTGAAAAGGCCAGAATGAAATATTCATAAATCACTCGTATCTCATCCGAGATATCGAAACAAGATTTTGAGAAACGATAGCTCGGGAGGGGCAGAGTATTTTGGGATACGATTAACCCTTAGTTCACGAGGTGTGGTCTCTCAGACTGCGCGAGGATTTTCGAACTCGCTCTCCAAGGTCAGTTGTGGTGGAATGCCTCTATACTCCCCCTACCCTCCTTAAACTGCCAAGCCTACGATGTTTTGCTGTCGGTGGGGTGATCACCTTCTGTGTTCATTGTTAACAAGTTTATTGCTAGACCGCACCTCGTGAACTGCGTACCTGTTTTTTTCAGCACGGTACCGTACAGCTCAAAATGTGTTGGCACGAACGTGTCATTATTAAGTTTCACGAGTTAGATGAAATTGTTACTCGATCTGTGGAGGAAGTTGCCAGTGACATAGATCAAGCAATAAACGAAGGAGACGACGATTTTACATTAGCCACTGATCACAGTTGTACCATCGAATAAGAGTATCATTCAGAGGAAGAAATTCAGGAAAGTTGCGATGGGGATCTGTCTGTTTCTTCAATGAAATACTTAGTGTCTGTTAAAATCGAATGTGTTCTGAGCATTGATAAAATTGTACTTTCTACAATGAGGGTCAATTTGCCAGACTTTCTTCGTATACCTATCGGGTGGAATTTTTATGCGCAAATTTAAACCTTGGAATTTGGTTTTATTCGGAAATTTGTTTGCTACAGAGATTATATAATTTTTTAGAATGTAAAATTCAACACTCTAACAGTGTTTATGTGTACTATTTAAAAGAACCATACAAAATTATGTGCTTTTGTGTGATAAATATTAAAATTCTGCAGGCTTTATGTAGTGCAATAAAATAAACTAGAAACATTTAAACAACACGTAAATAATCGTAAAAATAAATGTTATATAGCTTAAATTAAAAATTTCAAATGTTTTTGGTCTTAAATCTCGGTTTACAAATGGGGTCCCAGAGACCCCACCTCGTGGTCTACGTTACAGAAAAGTCACCTAGCGAGTTAAGTGTTAATATGCGAAACTTCCATATCTATCGCGGTATTCAAGCAGCTACAGATGTTTTTAAATGAAGCAACATGATTTGCAAGGACGATCAGTAGCCTGTGAAACGAAAATTGCTGTGGATTTTCCAACAATCTAAATGAAGAAGTTGCACATTTATGAGCTCCCTCATAACTAATGACGTGTCTCGTCCTCAGCTGCTAGTTTAATAATATGCTGTTTTTGTATTCTTTCACTGTTTCAAATGCAGTAGAATGTTAGTGACATGTATATCTGTAAACTCTGCTGTATTTAGGCAATAGAAGCAGTTATTAATACAGCAACGAGAGAAGTGACGTATTGCATTGTATGGAACTGGTGACCTAGAAACACTGTAGCCCTCAGTGGTACACAACACCACAACAGGCTACAGCAGCCCACTCGACTCACCCAACCGCCGCCCCATAGCGAACCAGGGTTACTGTGCGGTTCGGGCCCCATCATTGGACCCTCCTCCCCCCCCCCTGCCGCCCCTCCCACGGATACGTCTCATACCAGACGAGTGGAAACCCAATGTTTGCGTGGTAGAGTAATTGTGGTACGCGTACGTAGTAAAGTGTTTGCGCAGCAATCGCCGACATAGTGCAACTGAGGCGGAATAAGAGGAACCAGCCCGCATTCGCCGAGGCAGATCGAAAAACCCCTTAAAAACCATCCACAGACTGGCCGGCACACCGGACCTCGACACTAATCCGCCGAGACCGGCACGCCTTCCCGTCCGGAAAGCAATGCGTGAGAGCGACGGCTAACCGGGTGGCCAGTGACGTATTACTCAAAACTCGACACAGTCCTTCTTGAATCCAAGTCTCCTTCAATATATTCTTGGTATGGCTGACAACTTCAGACCAGTCCTGTGATGTAACATTTGCAATGAGTCCTTTTGTCAGTATTTTTACCTCACTCAGCGTAAATTCCTTGTTGTTCTTTGCCTCGTTACTTTTCACCTAGGCCCATATATTTTCAGTCGGATTTAAATGAGCGTGATACGGAGGAAGCCTGATTGAACTATGCCCTTTAGCGTTAGCCAATTCGTCGGCCTGGTAGCGTGGCGTTTCTCGCTTGCACAGTACTACAGGTGCCATTAACTTCGCCTTACACAAGCTAGGTTCAATTTTATCCAATCGAACATTTCTTTGTACGCAGATAAAAATAGCCGCATTCCTCAGCTGCATGCGCATTGTCCATTGCTTTGTTGACTTCGAAAGCCTATGACCGTGTTCTTGGACGACCACTTTTATTACGAATCTCCTGCCCAGCAGTGCTGCACTGTTATTATTAATGCAACGCCAACACGAAACACTCGTTCACGATACCTGATGACTGTACAACACTTCCACACTAGAAAATATTTTACTATCGCGCGAGATTACCCGAGCGGTCTTAGGCGCTGCAGTCATGGACTGTGCGACTGGTCCCGGCGGAGGTTCGAGTCCTCCATCGGGCATGGGTGTGTGTGTTTGTCCTTAGGATAATTTAGGGACTGATGACCTTAGCAGTTAAGTCCACTAAGATTTCACACACATTTCAACATTTTCGAAAATATTTTACTACGAGAGCTAATGAACGTACGTGCCTCTAAAGCACGACACCACGTGGTACCGTTTATCCACAGCATGGCAACAGGGCCACTTTAAGCGATGTGCTGGTGGCGTTGTAGGAAAAACTGGCTCGCCATTGGTGTTACCTGGACAACGGCGTCATGTCCTCACAGGTGAGCCAAACCTCAAAAGTCGCAACAAATTTTAAACGCACGTCTCCACACAGCCAAAGCATACAACACTGTCGAATCTGGTCAAGGGCAAGTCAGAGTGACGTCACGTGGAAACATCAAATCGGTGAACCATGGAGGTACGAACGCGGTGAACCTAGTGTTTTGGGATAGTTAAGATTGCGGACATCGGCTTCAAGTTTGTGACGTAATGAGACCTACCTTCTTTCTTGACCTCCATGGTTATTCTGCTAGTGTTCATTTATTGCTTATTGAGATGCGTTTGCTCTACATGAACTGAGTATGTGCTATGCTACAGAGATCGGCTGTCTCTCTGCGCTACATTTCTTTCTATAATTCACAAATTATTTTGAGTTTTTGGGAAATTTTTAAAGGGTCCTGTAGCTACCTTTCATTAGCCCGGTAGCCCATTTTCACTAGTATTTCTCTTTCCTTACTTGTTTCCCTTTTCTCATAATTATCATAGTGGTGTGATTGGATGAATGTGGTTGTGTGTAACGTTGCTAGACGGTGGCGTAGTCTGCTGCAGAAAGTCTGCGAGAGTCGCACAGATTCAGCAGCAGTTGTACAGAATAGCCAACTCTCGTAGTGGTCAAGTAGGCAAAGAGGTTTTCGCTACTTGTGAGAAATCCACCTGCGTTAGGTTGGTGGCGGAAATGGCATCTTTGGATTTTCCGGGCCACGCGGAGCGTGGAAGAGGCTGGAGAAGAAGCGGGAGGTAGTCTGCCGCCGGTATGGGAAGCGTCCACAGCTGTGCTCCAGTCGAAGAAGGGTGAGTTAGACTGACCGCGTGGCGCGTTGTTACTTCGCGAGGGGAGAGCTGTTAGCTTTTGGTCTCGCTTCTCAGCTCTGAAAGATTGCTTTGCCTTGTCGCAGCAAGGAATGCAAAACTTTGGCAGATTTTCCTTTCAGCAAATTTCTATAGCAGACTTGGATCTACCGGAAGAGCGCCACACAAAGGTGTCGATAAGAAGTGAGCACTCACTTCTGTATGAATGTCTGTTTGCCTTCAGCTGTGCCTGTATAAGCTTTCACCTTTCTAAATATTTATAGCTTTGCCTTCTCGTAAATTTTCCTTGCTTTATGTGTCTTTCGTCCGTGGGGAGCCAACCACGTGGTAGAACATTATAGTTGTTGGGCTACCGGCATCACTAACTGTCCGATGTCATGTATGTCTTAAATAATGTTAACTGTTCATGACTGTGTGATGTGATAGTTGCAATTTGGGCACTATACCTAGATATTGTGTCTGGTTAGTTACAATTTGAGCTGTTCTTTTATCATTTATGGATGGTTCAGCTGGCTTTGAGCACTATGGGACTTAACATATGAGGTCATCAGTCCCCTAGAACTTAGAACTACTTCAACCTAACTAACCTAAGGACAGCACAAACATCCATGCCCGAGGCGGGATTCGAACCTGCGACCGTAGCGGTCGCGCGGTTCCAGACTGTAGCGCCTAAAACCGCTCGGCCACACCGGCCGACTTATCATTTATGCTCAACATGCATTTGCACTGCGCAAAATACATTTGTACCCAGTCCGCACTTACAATGCTGCCTATCGTTTGAAGGCGCCAATGTTAGTTGCTACAACTTCTGAGAAATTTTAGTGATTTGGAGAAAAATACACACAGAAATACATTGCCCTCTTAGATTAACAAAAGTTCTAACATGTTGTATCCCAGTAGCAGAAAAATACGTTGTTCAGTCGAATGCATAGTTTCAATTTCTTACCCGCGTCCGTCCATCTTGATTTATGTTTTCCGTGATTCCCCTAAATCGCTTCAGGCAAATGCCGGGATAGTTCCTTTGAAAGAGCATGACCGACTTCCTTCCCCATCCTTCCCTAAACTGATGGGACTGATGACCTCGCTGTTTGGTCCCCTCACCCAAATCAACTGACTAACTTCAACCTCATCCTTCGGTATGTCAACATCGATGCACGTTATAACGATGGAAATGGTCGCTCTGAGGTGCGGCGCACTATTTATAGACTTTACGTATTGCGATAACAGTGCCATTTGTTAGCAGCTTTTCGAACTGTTTCGAAACTTCTGTGTAACTGCTACTCGGTGGCTCTGACTCAGCTACCGAGCCGCTCCAGAAGCCTGCTCCTCCTCTAGAACGTACGCCACGGTCACCACGGACCCAGCATGCCCCACAGTTCGTCCTGCCATCACCGGTCGTAGGAAGTACCGGAGGACTTGCAGATAGGTCGAAACCAGAGTACACATTCATTATTTCGAGTGCCCAGAGGCTTGTGTTTCGATGTAACCATCCCTACCTGCCCGATAGTATAGAACATATTTCAACCAGTGTCGCCATTTGTTGAAGTAAACGTTATTGACAGTTTACGAGAAATCTGAATGGCTCAGTCAGGTGCATTCAAAAGGATTTCCAAACCTTGTTGTGAGACTGATTGAGGCACATTATATTAGTCACGAAATAAAGGATAGTAACCATTTGGTAAAAATTATATTTTGAAACATGTTGTCGACCGGTTCCAACACGGAATTTTTGTGCTGTTTCTCGAACCGTGCAGGTCATTCAGTGTAATTTAATGGAACAAAACAAGCTTTCTATGAGGAAAGTAGATGAATTCTTTGGACTACTTACTATAATTTTGATATTTAGCTACTGTAAATTTAATGGAGACATTTATTCCCATCCGGATGGTATCACTATGGGGAGCTCAGTATCTGGAATGTTCGCTGACATTTTTATCAATTATCTAGAAAACTGATTCTTTTGCCGGCCGGTGTGGCCGAGTGGTTCTAGGCGCTACTGTCTGGAAGCGCGCGACCGCTACGGTCGCAGGTTCGAATCCTGCCTCGGGCATGGATGTGTGTGCCGTGCTTAGGTTAGTTAGGTTTAAGTAGTTCTAACTTCTAGGGGACTGATGACCTCGGATGTTAAGTCCCATAGTGCTGAGAGTCATTTGAACCATTTTTGAACTGATTCTTTTCTGAAAATCCTACGATGGTGGACCAAATTGTATACTACTTTAGGTACGTAGATGACACGCTGCTGCTAATACAGGGTAACGATGATGTCATCAACACTATAGTATCCACATTTAATAACTTACACTAAACAATTTACATGTGAGCCTGAAACAAATATATCTATTACTTTTCTAGATCTATCAATTCGGAATGAAAATGACAAGCACATATTTGGTATCTTTCGCAAAGAGACTCGTACTGAAGGCATGTGGATTTCTCTTCAAACCAGCAAGTTTAACATAAAAATGCATTTTTCAATTTTGCTATTAATCTCCTGTTCGAAATTCCTTTGTTGAAAGACGAACACGATGATGAAATGGCAACAATAAGGTACACTGAAAAAGTGAATAACTACCCTCAGGACTTTGTAGGTACTATATACAAGAACATAGCTAATAAATACAAAAATAGGATGACACTTAACAATAATACTGCTTCTAAACAAAATACTAAGTTCCTTAGTTTAACTTACTATGGAAAAATGAGTACAAGGATAGCAACTATCTTTAGAAAGTACAATGCGACAGTGTTATTTGCAACCAAAAGTAACTTAGGATGTATTTTGTAACACACTGTGGATACAAAGAACCTATTTCATGCTTCTGGAGTTTATAAAATTGATTGCCCGGACTGTAGGGCCTGTTATGTTGGCCAAACAGAAAAAAGGCTGGAAATTATGTTTGGGGAACACATCTTGTTGGGCAGAAAAGATACCACGGAGAAATCGAGTATGGCTGCTCACTTACTTACAACGAAACATAAGTTGCCAACTTTGACATCTGATGTGAGGTTGCTGCATAAATGCAGGAAGGGCAGGTTCCTCGGCCTCCTAAAAGAGCTGTAGATCTTTTGTCAAGAATGCCGACAACAACTCGTTTAATGACCAGGTCGTTATGAAAAATACCCTGTTCTGGGAATTGGTTGAAAACTTGTTGCCAGGAAACAATATAAGATTTGACTCAAGGGGAACGAAGTAACAGCCATTAGCATAATACTGTACGGAAATTGTGGTTATAACATTGAACCTACAGAACTTTCTCCATGGTACCTAGTTTACATGCATTCTTAATAACAGCAATTGTATTTATAAATAAAATCTGTTTGAAGTGACATAGAGACTAGAAGTCTCCATATCTGTAACGGAATGACAAGTCACACCAGCTATCCATCTTATTGACATTTGGCGCCATCTACGGACTATTTAGTAAATAAAAGAAACACATACCTGTCACGATGTTTAAATAAAGAGAAAAATAGTACAAAGATAAAAGCATTTAAATCAAATTAGTTCTAATAGCTACATATAGCATATGCCCCCTTGTGTCTTATAAATATATTTTAAAAAATAGATTTTTCCCATCTGACGTTACATATGTGTTTAAAGCCATATGGGAATGATAACGATGCATGGCTTGGATATGGATCTGTTTCTTATGTCTCATGAAGCCTGGCTTCACCTGAGTCAGCTTGCAGAATCACAGGTTCTGCATAACATTACACGATCAAAAGGTTGGTGTTTGGTGCGCAGTGTCTGCACGCCGCGTTATTGGTTCCACCTTCTTTTGTCAGACGCTGCCTTGGCGTGTTACATTGCCAACATATTGAAACCATTTGTGGCAGCATTAACGGAGGAGGAAAAGACTTAGTTATTTCCAACAGGATGGAGCATCTGCCCACACAGCCGGCCGAAACTTGGTACACATTTAGACAATCTTCATGCCTGACAGAACTGTTAGCGGAGGTCAGTCTGGTCGCGGCCCTAGCTGGCCATCCAGGTCACCTGATAAGTCAGTGTGCGATTACTTTGTATGGGGAGCCCTCGAGTCTAAGTCGTATCGCAGCAACCCTCATAGTGTTCAAGAAGTGCAGCAGAACATTTCGAATGAGAATGCAGCAATTCCAGAAGTCCAGTATCAACCGCCTTCAGCAACTAGCTGACCAGGGCCCAGCGTGCCATGAGAGTCATGGTGGTCACGTTTAGCATCTGCTATAGTAAGGTTATTTCCTTTCTCCTGCTGCGTTTCATTGTTCAAAAATGGCTCTGAGCACTATGGGTCTTAATTGCTGAAGTCATCAGTCCCCTAGAACTTAGAACTACTTAAACCTAAGGCCATCACACACATCCATGCCCGAAGCAGGATTCGAAACTGCGACCGTAGCGGTCGCGCGGTTCCAGACTGTAGCGTCCAGAACCGCTCGGCCACTCCGGCCGGCCCGTTTCATTGTACCCAGGAACTCTGCTCTCCCAGTCACTTTTATTTTCCCCGAATAAAAATCACTAAAATGTCTCGTGTGGTAGCATACCGAGCCCTGCGAATTGATGGCAGCATGCATTCCCTCCGACGTTTGGCGGATAAGACTATGTACCTGGCTATTAGCTTGGGAGACATCAACGGCCAAAGTACAACATGGGGAAATGGCAGAACAGAACAGATGGGCTTACCTGTACTTGATGAAGTGAACGGAAATGATTCGACATTTCTTTCATTAGTACGTCAAGTCCAGGCGAAGCCGTCGGCGGGACACGTCGTTCTTTCGTACACTCAGTTGGTACTTTCCAATGTATGGGAGGCAGTGGAAAACGCTGGTGGTTCGAACCACTTATCAATATACTCGTATATGCAGAACTGCTAAGGTAGAACATACTGTCGAGATTGCAGTCCGTGTGTTTGAAACGTGAAGAAAGGTAACTGGCAAAAATGTGATGAGGTGGCAGAGAAACAATTCTCGTCGTACAAGGAATCTGAAGAGGTAGCTGAAGACAACAAAGGATTGGTACGGATTACTGATACGAGAGCGGTGACATCAAAACCGCAAGTAACGCACACCAGGCGAAGGACAGGAATGGTAGGCTCATAGAGGAAGGAAGAATGCAATCCAGCGACTGCAGGAGGGAAATAAGCAGTACGGGTTCAAGAATGGTTCAAATGGCTCTGAGCACTATGGGACTTAACATTTATGGTCATCAGTCCCCTAGAACTTAGAACTGCTGAAACCTAAATAACCTAAGGACAGCACACAACACCCAGTCATCACGAGCCAGAGAAAATCCCTGAGCCCGCCGGGAATCGAACCCGGGAACCCGGGCGTGGGAAGCGAGAACGCTCCCGCACGACCATGAGCTGCGGACAGCAGTACGCGCCAACAAAGAAGTTAGCGAGGAGGAAAGTTTCACATGGATTGAAGTGTGTCAGGCACAGTTGAAAATATGAAGGCGCATAGAGTACTGAAGCAAGTTAAGTCATCACACCCCAATAACGATAACAAGGGAACAAAATCAATCAGTCTGTAAAGCTGTGGACCTGTGCGAGAGAATAGACATCATTCATACACAGTTCTGTACTAGCGCGATGGTTCCTTGACGTTTGTTTCAGTGCGGATGAATTAGTACGTGTCAACTTCTGTGGGAATCAATAGTATGCGAGAAAGTGGTTAATGGACGAGGGTCACTGCATTGCAGCGGGCAGTTAGTGAAGAATCTGAGTCCTACGGAAAGCGTGTCCGGATGGCCGAGGCGTTTAAGCCAAACGTCCTAAAGAAGCAGAGCACCCCAGTTGGAATCCCGGTCCGGTGAAAATTTTCAGTCTTCGCCATTGCATTCCCACAACGCGCTGCGAGGATGAAAGTCATGAGTTTTCCATCCATCCCTCCATTTTCCCTCCACATTCTTTATGTCATCAAATGGAGAATATATTGTCTGGGTTTTCACATGTATTGACGAAGAAATAGCCATCAATTCATCCCAAAGTAGAGCTCCTGGACTGGGTAACATCTGTTATCCCATGATGGAGTTCTTGCCCTCACCAGGCAAACAAATGTTATTTCGCATTTAGTCAAAGTGTGGGAACGATGCACGTCGATCCCATTTTAAAGCAACAGGCAATGCGAGCCTGAAAATATTGACCAATATCATTACTATCCGGTCTGCATAACATTTTGGAAAGTATGGTTAAAAGGTGTTTGCAGTGGTGGTGTCTACCCTATACCTTGTGTAAAGAGACGAGTATGGTCAGGTTTTTAAAATTTTGTGATATGTCTCGAGTCTGGCCTAAGCTTTTCGACTGGAGATTTTAGTGCGTTCAGAGTGAATGGTTCATCCTCTTTTATTCTAGCGATCAGCCAGCCGCAGGTATATACTGTCTTCTTCTATTTGTTGCCCCACCTTTCTTCCTTTTTACAGTGTGTTAGATCAAACAAAATGATTTTCGTTATTTTGTGTGTAAGTGTGGGTATGTAAGTTATCGGGACTTTCTTTAGGTTGTTCTTTGCATTTATCATTTTAGAAATTTTACCATCTTCGTCCTCTCTCGTCTCATCACATTTTCATATGGGCGGTACATATCTTGTCGTAGTGAGTCTGAAACGTCCCCTTTTTGAAGAATTATACAAGACTGTGCTTTAACTGACACACAATATTTTTTAGCGCAACGCAATCTGACTTTCAATAATCCCTACAAAAGAATGGCCCTGTCTAATATTAACCTATACGTTTCACAAATCACTTACCTCACAAAAATCTTCGTTACTCGAACTACTGCAATACAGCGAGCGCCACTACTGCCAGCTAAATAAATTCAAACTAAGGAAGGCACTAACTAACTACTGATAGGCATAGTTAGCAAATGAAAGATTTTAATAGAGAACAAACACTGTATTTACCTTAATAGTCATATTATATATAGCAGTTCATGATATCCAGTCTTACAAATTTCAAAACTCCGCCATCTCTCTCCCCACATCCATCACTGCTGGCGGCTCACCTCCAACTGCGCAACGCTACGCGCTGTTAACATCCAGCTGCCGCTGCCCAACACTTCAATGGCGAGTATTACAACAATGCCAACCAGCTACAGACTGCACACAGCACAGCCAGTGATTTTCATACAGAGCGCTACGTAACATTGCCAATAAGAAAACATAAACAGCCTACTTGCATAGCCCCCATGCTCCCCACAAAAAATTTTGCAAATTGTTTTGGGCAGTGGCCAATAATGATTTGATAAAATTTTTCATAATTACAATAACAAAGATATCAAATGCACACACTTATTGATACACTGTTGGTCAAAAGCTAAAATTTTCTCACAGTCCATAAAGACAGTCCTGATCGTTCATCACAGTAAAATAACAGTGTTTTTCTCAAAGTCTGAGCAGTAAAAGAAAATGCACACAGAAGTAGTGGATTTCCATGCTGTCTTGAAGAAGGAGTGTTGTCCTTCCAATGGAAAGACAGTGCTGACTCTTGACATGCAGACAAGTAATGGGCCACAACGGAGCAAACCCACAGCGGAGTCAATCTAAGTTTTGAAGAATATTGGTAGGTAGTTCATCACAGAGTAGACCCACTGTAGTCCTGGTAGAGATTACGGTATTGGTGGGCCATCAAAGATGCAGATCCACTATAGTCCTTGTAGAAATAATGGTACTGGTGAGTTCTCAAAGAAGCAGACCCACTGTAGACCTTGTACAGATGGCCAGCAGCCATATGTTGCAAATGTGCAGGTGCACAATCACCATTGAAGAGTCTTGCGGACAATATAGCAAGTCCATAAACCACCACTTGTGCACTCACAAAGTTTTTGGAATTGTCCTTAGAACCAGCAATGCTGTTATCCAGTCCCTTGCTGAATTATTAACACTCGTGCAAACACTATCAGTCCCTACTTCTCACATATTGTCCATATACTATGACCAACAGAAACTTATGCAGTGAAATGTAACTTACAAGTTTCTTAATTTGATGAACTGGTGTCAATTACAATTTTATAACATAAGAATACAATTACAAAGGTACAAAATACATAATTAAAAACATAATAATACAATTAACATTTGTAGTACAGGCTTTACAAAAGAATTGAACTAACATATACATCAGTGTTACAGGAATTATAACATAAGTACATACATAAAGATCAGAATAACTTTTGAAACATCAACTTCACACATGAGCATTAAAACAAAACAGAATAAATAATGTTTAACATCTTTACAAAGTAAATAACATATTATTAATGCAAATTATATTTGAGGATAACAGTATTCCTCATCATAGTTCATGTAGCTGAGTATTAGAAACATTCTACAACATAAGTCTTATCAGATAAACATATTAAGATAGGAAGAACATAAATACACAAGGGTCCACAAACACTTTCTTTACTTCTCGGAGATCTCCCTTCGTTCTTCATTACTTTTCTCGTATAGCCTCGCAGTGCATTTCTTCAAATTCATCGTAACTCATTCTCTTATAGGCTATTCCCTCTTAAGCTAACTTAAATCTACTGAGCTCAGATGCTAAACTAAGGAACGAGGCAATGCAACAGCACAAAACAATTAACACAAACAGCAATGATAAAAAATACAAAAGGTAAAGCAAGCAGCATAAATTACAACTAATAGAAGGCAATGAGCAGCAAACAAGAAAAATAAATCAGTATTAAACTGGCTTAGCAGAGTAACACAAATTAAAATTCAGTGGCACTATGCCTGGCAAACAGCAACAGCAGATGCAATAACATATCTAAACATGACAAAGCTCAAGCAGAAAAAATATTACACTAAAGACAACAATGCAGACAAGGGAAATGTATATTTACATCGTAATGTCTATGTAACTAAAGTGGTGCACCACAAAAACTAATTCTACAAAAAATTACCAAGTACTTGAAAAGGAAATTATGAATGCAGTTCCTGTGAAGGTAAATGTCTTTTTGTGCTCCCTCATTTTTAAAAAAAAAAATTATTATTTACTCGATCTGTAGACAGAAAATATTTATATTAGTACATCTATAAAACTTTATTTTAACCAATGCTGAAGTGCAGCTAGAAACTAGATATTAAACAAAATGAGCAATCTCTCGACTAGAAAGACAATGGATGTAAAATGTTTCTCATCATTTCATTAGGCATTTTAGTAAATATCGTAAATTAAGAGCTCCACAGTGTAATCATACGTTTTTAAGCTCGAGCGTGTCGTATTTGCGATGCTTTCTACAAAGGAATGTCAATAGCGAGGATAATGGCCTTTTTTTTTTTTTTTTTGCACCTAATGGCTTTCTTTTGTCAGACGTCTACCTCTCAGCTGGGCGCCCAAAACGCATTACGCCAAGGTCACTTACCTTTCTTGCTGAAATATTTACGACGGCAGTTTCCGCCACAGTGACAGTCTCATATAAAAATATTTCACAGGTCAAGAATTTGGGTTACACATCTGTAGAAACAAAATCCTATAAATATAACAGCGTCCAAAAAATTTTCGCCAGCATTGTGATACATTCACGTATATACACACATTTCATAACTCTTAAAGTACGATTCTTGGTTTCCAACAACCTTTTTCACAAACCAGAGTCCCTAACCACTACTCATTTTTCCTTACCTTATTCGTCGACACTTCTTCAATATTGCATCATTACAGATATGTAGCATAATCAAATAACTCATATAGCATCAGCTTACTGATCATAAACATACTGCAACAGCATAATACACATAGTCATCGTAATAATAACATCATAACACCTCAGTCAACTCTCAAAATCGTCGTAGCTTCCTCCAATAATTTCAAAACCTAAAAAAATTCCCTGCTCATGTCAAAAGCGTCATCTGCTTCAAACGCACTTTAAAAATCATGATCCCATACCAAATACATCATTCAAAGCTCTCATAGTATCACAATGGTTCCGAAAAAATATGAACAGTTTACAAAGTACAGACAAAATACAGTTTCATAAGTGTGAAGTTATCCAACTGTGTAATTGCGTAAACATCTGTCACTGATGTAATAAAAAAATGTTTGTTTCTCTGTTAAATAGATAGCTGTGTAATTTATGTGTTAGAGAAATATGGTGCCGATGTGTAAAGTTGTATAAGCAAATACCATATTAGCTAGGGCTCCTTGTGCTTGCCAAACACATGGTACACAAAGTAGGCGTGTACCCCCTGAGGATTAATGTAATTATTCCCTCAGATGTTACAGATTACAGCAATGGAATGAAATGTATCATGGAAAACTTTCTTTGTAATTCAAAAATCTTTAAAAATAAATGTTTTAAGTACAAAATTAATCACTCAAATACATGTCCTGTAGCGCTAAATGTGCGTCTTGCTGTAAGATAGTCTCTGTGGAAGTGTCGTAGTTATCGTCCTCCGAAAGCTAAGTTCTGCAGAAGCCAATGTACTTACCTCATGATAAACAGAAGTGAAATGCTTTGTGTACAGATATCGTAGTTATTACGCTTATTGTTGTGATGAAGAAAGTACTGTACTCTAACATATTGTTGTGCTACGGAAAAGGCTCTCTCATTGTAGCTATACCACAAAAGTTACTACTAAAACATGTTTTACTTTCCAGAATAAAACAGAAAACTGTGCAGATATAAAACAGAAACACTGCAAAAGCAACATTGTAAATTGTCACTCATTAGTAGCGTCGTGATAAAAATCATGTAGCTGTCACATAAACTAACCACTGTGTCATCTGGTATCGCTCAGAAAGTACTTTAAATCCAAAATGTATTTTCAAGTAAACCAAAATGTTGCATTAAAATCTCATTAGCAGTACTGGTAAATGTTTGAAGTATGTGAGCCTTATAGTTGTTACGTAATCGTGCAACTAACAAGCAAGAATGTACAAATACAACACTGTGTCGTCTGTTCACTATAACAATGCAATCGTAATTTCTGTTTAAAAATGTTCCCTAGGTTCTAGACTGGATATTTAACTTCAAACATTGTTGCATGTTAACAGTTTCTTAAGTCTGACAAAGCATACTAGAAATGTGAAGTGAAAAGTTTTATGGCAAAGACAAAGTTAAAAAGCAGATTATCTCTCAATAAATGGTTTTACATGTGAAATGTGGTGTAAACCTTTACTCTTCCTAGTACGCAGAGTTTCAACTTCAAAGCAATTATCATGTGGTATACGTCGGTAAAGAATACTGGAATTTTTCTTAATGTCAGCGTCTATGTTATTTTTCTCTGAGCCAGCCGGCGCACGCGGCTGCCTGCGGTGCGAGTCATTGTCTGTCTCTTTGTTGGCGCGCGCCGTTATTGGGATTAGGAGACCGAACTTCTACAAATTCACCTTGCTCAGAGGGCCCAGCCCTGTTTAAATCCCGCCAGTTCTGATGAAATTCAGGTCTGTCGTTACGATCATATAGTCTGTCGTCATGTCGGTAGTTCTTGTAGTTTCTTTCTTGTCGGTTAAGTGGTGGAGAATTTCTCCTTGAATTATCACTGCACAGTGGACCGTTGCGTCTGAAATTATTCTGTCTCCCTTGATAATAATAGTTCTGGTTGCCAAATTGTCTGTTTCTATGATTGTCTCTGTCATATTCATTACTACGGAAATGCGATCTTTCTCTGTAACTATTACTCTGCCAGTGGTTGTCATACGGGTGGTGTCTGTTTTGGTCACGATTTACGTTGTAAGAATAGGCTTGTCGTGTCCAGTTATTGCTTCTGTCGTCACGGAATTGTGACGGATGTGACCTGTAGTGATTGTTTTCCTGTTTTCGCATCCCGCGACTGTCTGTGTCAATTTCTAATTCTTTTAAGAGTCCCTGAAAAGCTTCAATGTCGTCTTTGCAACGTCCTGCCAAAATAATATGTCGTAAATGTTCAGGTAATTTGATTAAGCAAATGCGGATGAGTTCTGAGGGGCTGTATGGGTTTGACAGGTACTGATTCTTGTGCAACATGTCTTCAAAATATTTCACAAGACTGGAGAATTCAGATTGTTCAAAGTGTTTCATCATCATGATGCTATGTTTTACCCGGTCTTGTGTAGCTTGAGACCAATATGCTGAGAGGAAGGCATGGTAAAATTCTCCTTCACTGTGACAATCGTGAATGACCGATCGCATTCTTACAGCTGGTTCATTCTCTAATTGGCCACACATAAATTCTAATCTGTGTTCTAACGACCAGTTGGGAGGAAAACAATGAGAGAATTGATGGAGCCATGCTTGTGGATGAATGTCGTTGGCAGAATTCTTAAACGTTTTGAATTTACGTGTAGTAATGAACAGCTTATAGTCAAAATCATAATTTCGACGAGTCGCAAATCGGTCATTGTTAGGTCGTGTCGGCCGTTCCATCTCAAAATTTGGTGCACATTGCCAATTTCTTTCATAACTTCCGAAATGCCCTGTGTTATTATTTTGCGGCTTCTCCGTATTTCTAAGTCCCTCTTCCCGTGTTGGAGCGCGAGTGTCCTCTGTAATTTTTGTATTACTTGTGCCAACTGATCTTGTACTTCCCGGATTTCTCTTTTGAACTGTATATTGATTTGATTTTGATTGAATTTCCTAGTTTGTTCACACTCTTCTGTGTCATTAAAGATTACCGGTTTTGTGTCATTCAGAATATCATCTACCTTCGTAGATAAATTAGTGAACTGATCCGAAAGTTCGGCTACTTTCTCTGATAGTGTACTTATTTCCTCAGTGTGTTTTTCTGAACCAAGTTTCAGAGTATCTACTGTGTCCTTTAAGTTTTCCTGAGTTTTTGCAAGTTGCGTAACCGAATCGGTAGATGCAACTGAGTCAAATTTAGCTTGCAAGGTCTCATGATTTTCATGAACAATAGTTTGCAGTTCTTTTATGGCTGCTTCGTGATTCTGTAATGCATTTTCATGCCGCGAAAAAATAGGTTGAAAATGCTCACAAATTTGTGTTTTTACGTCATTACAGACTTTTTGACATTTCGATTCAATGTTATGTAACTCAGTAGTTAAATCTTCACGTGTTTGTTCAAGAGTTTGTTCCAATGAGTCTAACTTTTGAAGCTTTTGCTGTGTTTGTCCCATTTGTTGTATTAATTGTAATAACAATACATTGGTGACTGAAACATGTTCCTCAGTGGTTTTCGGCAGTGAATTTGCACCGGCAACTTCACATTTTGACAAGCGGAAAATGTGTCTTGACTCATTTGAGAAAACGGTGAGAACCCAAAACCTGAGTCTACAGTATTTGCAATATTGTGTTCTGTCATTCCCGATTCCTGAGGCGAGCTGTTGCCGACCGATCGATCGATAATGCTTCCCTATTCACTACCTGTTTCACTGTCTACACCACTATTTGACGCCCGCTCCATTTCCCTATGCACAGTTACCAAATTACTACTTTGAACATTAGTAAATTCATTACTCGGCGGCGCTGATAAGTTACGCTCGTCGTCACTATTATTTCTCAGTTTACTTTGGAGCCTAGTGTTACGTTTTTCACACGCCATTATTGTCACAATATTTCACACGATAACACAGAAAAGCACAATTTGAAGAGCAAAATAAGATAACACACTAACATAGAAATGGAAATAATGTCTACTTAAATACTTGGTGCAAATCTACATGCATGTCACAACTGTTTTACTGTACAACAATGAAAGACTGCAACTACAAAGGAGATTCTCTCTACAATTACGCGCTAGCAATAAACAAAATCTACGCTAATTACACAAACTACAAGGAAAAAATCAGAAGATTCCAGTGAGGTATCCTCGGCTAAGGGTCGCCATATGAAACGTCCCCTTTTTGAAGAATTATACAAGACTGTGCTTTAACTGACACACAATATTTTTTTAGCGCAACGCAATCTGACTTTCAATAATCCCTACAAAAGAATGGCCCTGTCTAATATTAACCTATACATTTCACAAATCACTTACCTCACAAAAATTTTCGTTACTCGAACTACTGCAATACAGCGAGCGCCACTACTGCCAGCTAAATAAAAGATTCAAACGAAGGAAGGCACTAACTACTGATAGGCATAGTTAGCAAATGAAAGATTTTAATAGAGAACAAACACTGTATTTACCTTAATAGTCATATTATATACAGCAGTTCATGACAGTCTTACAAATTTCAAAACTCCGCCATCTCTCTCCCCACATCCATCACTGCTGGCGGCTCACCTCCAACTGCGCAACGCTACGCGCTGTTAACATCCAGCTGCCGCTGCCCAACACTGTAATGGCGAGTATTACAACAATGCCAACCAGCCACAGACTGCACACAGCACAGCCAGTGATTTTCATACAGAGCGCTACGTAACATCGCCAATAAGAAAACATAAACATCCTACTTACAAGTCCACAATACGTTTTCATCATCACACACAAGAGATGCACTCCAGCTGGTGATTTCGTTATCGCAGTTTGAAACACAGCAAGAAACGAATGGAACAAGGCGTGGGAGACCGAAGATCTGCACGAGGGCACCTGGTACAAACAAATTCACCCACATTTACCGAAAGCCCATTGCTACGCCAAAAGGTAGGCTGTGAAATACCGCTCAGCTGAAATAAGGAACGAGAGACAGTTTCTCAGGAACATTACCAAGTTGGAAAAGACTGCTACCGAGAACATCTCTAAGGCAACAAGGGGCAATTCACAAACGCTATTTTGATACGTCTGCATAAGCAGAAGAAACTAACGATCAAAGTTCGAGAACAATTTATTGGACTGTTCAATTAACCAAAACAAATTCTCCAAGTATAACACCAACACAAAATAGTGATTCGTCTTCGTATCACAACTACACAAAAGAATAATTTAAATAACAACAGAAATAAGTTCCTACTAGTCTCCGCCAGAGAGTTCTCCGACATACCAAGCCTAATCTAGAGATCAGCGAGAAGATCCAAGCCGGGCCGCCGGGACGGCAGCTATCCACGTCTGCTGGCGGTCGATGAACTGCTGACGTGCGGCCGAGCGCCGGCCTTTATTGCGCTTCGACGGATGAGTACCTCGGAACTATTTCCCATCACGTGGTTTGACGTGTGAAAATAGTTCTGGGATTTGCAGCGACCTCTGCCTTATGTTTATGTAGGCCGGTAGTGGCCCCTGGTGGCCGCTGGTGTCTTCGCAGTGTTGTTGTTTTTGTTGTTGTTGTTGCTGTTGTGGCCCTTCATCAATATTGCCTGTCTGTTATGTAGTGCTTCGGTGTGCCTGCGAGGGGGCAACCTGCGGCTGCTGGCTGTCTGTTTGGTTGCTGATACTCTAGGCGCCGTGATGTCTGGTGGAGAAGGCCACAGCAGATTTAATGTCCAAAGGGACTCGATGGAAGAACTCATAGCCAAATTCCAATGGGTAGGCAGCGTGGCTGATGATATAGCGGGAAATGTTGGCCCCAGGTAAACAAAAGTTACTCCTGAAGATGTCGTCAAGGTTTTTGGAATTATTCAGAAAAATGCAAGGAAATACGTCAAAAGAACTGCAGCGGAGACTTCTGTCTAGAAGCTAGAATGCTGCAGCTAGAATGCTGCAATTCTTTGCAGAATTCTAGCGCACAAAAACAATCGAGATAGAGCCTACACAGCATTCCATTTAGAATCCAAAGCCACCTGTACGAGCTGTGCGACAGAGGAACATCTTTGCGAACAATGACTTATAAAGAAAGATTTGATGTTGGTCGCATGTGGTTCACAGCTAACCACACTTCAAATAAACAAAACTGGTGACTTTGCGGTTCCGAAACCCGCCATTTGTGTGAAGTGAAACCACTGTATTCTCCAGAGCTACTGTTTGGGCTGTGAAGTTTCACGCGAAAACCTGTCACTGGTGAACTTTAAGTTGAAATTTTGGAACAATTTATCGCCTCACAGCGTTGCGTGATCGACCAGGCACCACGTGCTTCACACAGAATGGGGCCAGAATACATCGAACTCAACAGTGTTCTGCTTTCTTGATCAATACTTCGCGAATGGAATCATTGCACTGGATTATTACAAATGTACTGGCTGTACTGGCCTGCATATTCGCCCAATCTCCCTCCTTTTCACTACTTTTCGTGGGGCACATTGAGAAACACTATCAACTAGAATCAACCCACCACAGAGGACGAACTTGGATCAGTGATCTGTGTGCTATGTGAATCCATTTCATGTGAATGTGTGGTGAAAGAACAAACACCGCGCATGCACATGATTAATTGACCTAGCTGAGCAATGGATCCAACTTCTTCAGTGCGGATGCACAAATATGTCTGACCTCCTGTAGGAATCTCAAGGAGTCAATATGAAGGAAAGGGACAGTGGCTGCGGGTAGGTGGCGTTCAGTGGGAATGTGGAACCACTATGAGGCCTGCCGAGATAGTCCATGCAGTTGCGATGACGCTGTGTTTCGGTTGCCGCAGTGGTTAATGCACCTGCCTAGCAAGCAGGAGATCCCGGGTTCGAATCCCGGTCTGCTCCACTTTTTCACTCGTCCCCGTTGATTCCGCATAATGTCCCGAAGCAGCTGACAGTAGTGATTCCTTTCCATTCCTTTCTTCCCCTTTCCACCTTCAATTAACATATAATGAAGCCATTTTAGTTGAAACACTACAGGATGCGTTGGCAAATTTCATTGTTTGTTTGCGCAACCTTTTCGTAGCTGCGATTGGTGGACACTTAGAAGAGATTGTGATGAGCTTGCAAAGACTGCTAGCACAGGACGATTTTAATTGTGCACGCAAATACAGTACGAACTGCACAGCGTAATATTCTGCTGTTAGCAGCTTTCCGAAGTACTTCGAAGCTTATGGGTAACTTCCGTATACGATTCTTATAGGTTCCACACTAAACATATGTAATCTTTCGAATTACTACCAAGGTCCTGAGTTAGTTTTTTTTTTGTTTTTTTTTACTGTGTTCTTAGAGCAACCACAAGCCGACAAAAGGGAACAAACAAGAAAAACGGCAGGGCGGAGGAGTGGCACTTTCTACCCCTTGGGACGGGAAACTGCCTATAGATGGAAGAATCAGCAATGATTAACGGCGTGATAATGGAGAAGACAATGGTAACCGCTGCATTAAAGATATATAATGTTGTAAGGTGGCAAGAACTATGCCCCTTACATGAAGTCATTAAAGATCACCTAACTCACATTGAGCGATCAGTAGAGCTGAACAAAAATGACTGACAAGGCACGATGCATCTTGTAGAGAGTATAGTATGGACATATTGGAATAATTAATGTCGGGTGATGGTTTTAAAGTAATTCACATGACATCAAAAACTTTGTGGAAACGCGTCGATTTACTGGAGGCTATTTTACCCTAGGGAAGTACTCAGAATTGACCGTGGCCACCTGGGGAGCGGCTAAGGGAAGCGACAATAGGCAGCTTAGGGTGGCTCAAGCTCTGAGAAAGCGGTAACGGTGTGCGGTCTCCAGCCGCCTTAAGATGAGTGACAGTGAGTGGGTGGTTGACCCTGACTCCATGCTGGTGTACCGGGAAACACAAGGAGAACTTGAACACCTGTTGATAATTGTCTGTTGTCCCGTTTTCTGTGAAACATGCGAGAAAGCCGCGCAAAGCTATGGTGGAGCCGTCAAGAGAGGTCAAAATATGCGTGTTCGTGACTATAGCAACTTCACGCTGAATTCACGGTCCACAGAGTCTGAAGCAAGTCAGGTGAAGAGCAACAGAATGAAATATGCCGGACTCTGATGGGAACGTAGGACCAAGGAATTTGAGGTACTCTCCTGGGAGTCAGAATTCCAGAAAACTTGGTGTTTGTGCAGACCCTAACCTTGATGGGTGACCTGGGAGGAGCAAAATAGCAGAAGTGGAGAGGAAGGGAAGTTTTGTGGGAATTTGTTCACTTCCCAGAGCAGGCATTGGTGGGCACTGGGAAGCGATGCATAATTAACGTGACTTGCGCTGCAATTGGCATAAGTGATTTTGCTGGAGGGAAAACTGAGGCGAATAGTGGACTGTGAGAAGTCTCCATAGAAATCTTTCGTTCCCAGCTTGCCTAGAGTGCGGACGTCGCGTTCTTGACTCAGCTTGCCTGAGAAAGAGTGAGCATCTCTGCAGTTTAGGACTTAGCAAAGGAGCAAAGGGAACGATGGAGCTTGGAGATAGGAAGTTTTGGTTCAGCTATGTACTGAGCAAGATAGCTAGGAGTGAATAGACGAGTGCAGCCTTGCAGCACCACGAGGTCGGCTGACGTCCACACAATGACGCTGCCCCGCCATGCTGTATTTGGTGATATAGCACCTGCTCCAGCCACTGATTAATTTGTTGGATCACGTCGGCAAAGTTTCCACGAGGGTTTCATGGGCTGTGTATTGTAGAATTCTTCTCGCATGTCGCATTACGCCTGGGTCAGTCGATAGGAAGTACTTTTGAGTATCGCACTTTACTCCATGCAAACGCAATTTATTACCGCTGCCTGATAGGAGAGTCTTGCAATGTCATGTTTGAAGGTCTTGAGTTAAAATAAATTTGTGCTAATCGACTGCATCTGTTTTCAATCAAGTAGTTTAAATCCCAAGTCACTTACTTAATTAATTTTATGTTCAACATTTTCATCTAGTGTTCAGTAGCTGAATATAGCATCAATGTGCACCCCTTTTTAATTAAAAGTGATCAATTCTGAATAAATTAATGTCAACACTGCCACCGCAGTTCAATCAGGAGTCACAGGGCCATATTACTTTTTTGAGTTATCCGATATTGCGGCAGTTTTGCACTCTCTGTTGATCTGTTAGTCAATTAGTTGCGGTGAACACACGCCAAAACCAGCTAAGTAATGGGTGGGGTGCTACAATGTGTATCCAGAGAACATGTGGTCTGTAATTGAAAAAGTGTCATAATGGTCTCTCCATTGGCAAAAGATTACTGACTACGGGAAATACTGAAAAATCAAAGAAAGAATAATGTTCTACAAGTCAGGGCGTAGAATGTCGGAAGTTTGAACGTCGTAGAAAAGCTATAAAATTTGAAAAAGGAAATACTAATGATCAATCTAGATATCGTTGGTGTCAGTGAAGTGATATGGAAAGAATAAAAGGATTTCTAGTCAGATGAGAATGGAAGCAAGACTTAAGAATAATCGAGACACGTTCATAGGATTTGTCGACCTGGAAAGAGCGTTCGATAATTTAAAATGGTGCAAGATGTTCTAAATACTGAGAAAAATGTGGGTTAGATGTAATGAGAGACGTGTAATGCACAACATGTACAAAAGCCAAGAAGGAATAATAAAAATGTAAGACCAAGATCGAAGCGCTTGGATTAAAAAGAGTGTACAACAGGGATTTCGTCTTTCGCACCTGCTGTTCAATCTAAAGCATTGATGGAAATAAAAGAAAGATTCTGGATTGGAATTAGGATTGAAGGTGAAAGGTTCGATTCGTTGATGACAATGCTATCCTGAGTGAAAGCGAAGAAGAATCACAGGACCTGGGGAAGGAAATAAACAGTCTGATGACTACAGGATATGGACTGAGAGTAAATCGAAGAAAGACGAAAGTAATGAAAAGTAGCAGAAATGGGAATAGCTAGAAACTTAACATAGGGATTGATGATCACGAAGTAGATGAAGTTAAGGGATTCTGCTATCTAGGCAGGAAAGAAACCAAACGGACAGAACAAGGAGGACACAAAAAGCAGATTAGCAGTGTCAAAAAGGTCATTCGTGGCCCAAAAATATACGTTAATTTGAGGAAGAAATTTCTGAGAATGTATGTTTGGAGCGCAGCACTCCATGGTAGTGAAACATGGACTGTAAGAGAGTCGGAACAGAAGAGATTCGAATCTTTTCATATGTGATGCTACCGACGAATGTTAAAAATTAGCTGGACAGGTAAGGTAGGGAACGAGGAGCTTCTGCGCAGAATCGGAGAGGAAAGGAATATGTAGAAAACACTGACAAAGAGAAAGGAAAAGTTGATAGGAAATCTGTTAAGACATAAGGCAATAACTTCTATGGTTCTAGAGGGAGCTGTAGTGGTTAAAAACTGTAAAGAAAGATGTAAGTTGCGTGCGCTACTCTGAGACGAAGCGGTTGGCATAGTAGATGAATTCGTGGCGGGATCACAAGACTGATGACTTACAAACGGGAATTTACGCATATATATGAGACGTAGAAGCTCGTTGTGTGAGACAGAAGTATACCTGCGCAGACTATCTGCAGCTGTTTTCACCCTGGAGTGCAAATAAAGAAAAGTCTTCTTTAACCGTTAGCGATGCTGCTTGCTTCCCTCTAGAGGTGCCCCGCCTTCCGTGACGAAGTCGTTACCTTGTTATTGCCAACTTCCGCAGAAAAGGCTTCTACAGATTAGTTATCTTCTCCTGTCAAAGATTTGTGTGTGCGAAAACAGAATCAAAGATACCCTGCGCAGTTCGGGTTGAAAGTTGACGGAATTACTACTAATCGCTAAGATAACAAATTAACTTTTTTCTTTTAATTTGTTTGGCCTACTAAGGAACACATTAAGTAACTCATGTAGTCTTTCTTTTCTCCTTCCTTCCTTCCTTTCTTTCTTTCCAGTAAGTTTTCATACTTTACCTATGTTTTTGTCTTCTTTCTTCTGTCCATACTGCACCTTTCTTTTTCTTAGTTTTCTCCTAGTTTTTTCCTTTTGCTCTGAACCTTTCTCCTTCTCCTATTTCTTCCTCCATTATTTCCATTTCCCTTTGCTCTGCGTTAACTTCTTTTATACACCTCATTGATGTTATGGGGTGTCTGTCAAAAAAGCCAAAAATTCTTTTTCTTATCCTGTTTTCATTTAGCCTTTTTATGTGATCATAGAATGCAACTCTTCTCCTCCTCATTGTGTCTGATGTTTGCTCTATTTTTTTCATAAACGTTTTGTTACTTCTTAATTTCCATTTCCTATTCTCATATTTTGGTCGTAAGATTTTCCTGGTTGTACTCCTTTCCTTCTTTTCGATTTCAACTGATTGTTTGGTTGTATTTAACGAAAGGCATTCTGATGCACAAAGGCATTCTTGTTTAATGACGGTATTGTAGTGCCGAGGGTTTGCTTTATGAAAATAGATTTCTTGTTATACAGCATATTTTGTTTGTTGAAAAGCCACGTCCAATTTCCTTGGCATTGCTAAATTACCTTCTTTGTTTAAAGCATTTGACTGTATTATTTCAACTAGATATTTAAATTTTGTAGCCTTTTTTAATCTGCCACAATCATTTTCCGTATATTTCGTTACCTCCTCCACATCTGTCAAGTACTCTGTTTTTTTTAAAAAAGATATATGCAGACCTGCCTTGAAGCTGTCTCTTTAGGAGATTTTTCTGCATTGCTGCATCTACAACAGATTCAGCGAAGATGACAAGATTATCTGCAAAAGCCAGACAATTAAAACCTAGCTTATCCCCCTTTCTCCCGGTTCGATTCTTCTAATTCCTTCTTCTTCTGTTCTTTTCTTCCATTCTTTGATTAATCTTTCTAGCACACAATTAAACAGCAGCGGAACAGTCCATCTCCCTGTCTTACGCCTGTTTTTATCTCGAAAACCTTGGAGATTTCGCCCAAAACATTAACTTTGCATTTTGTATTTGTTAATGATGTCTTTTATGATTGCCACTGATTTGCTGCCAGCTCCAAACTGTTTTAAGGTGTTGAATAATGTTTTCCTGTCGATTGGTCATATTCTTTTTTGAAGTCTACAGATGTTATACAAATGCTTTTAGAACTCATTCTTGTATACGTGATTATGGATTTCAGATTTAAACTTTATTCTACACAGGATCGTCCTTTTCTAATACCCTCCTTGGTACTCTCCTAACTGCTGATCCAGGAGGCTTCCCAGCCTGCTTCGTAACGCGTTTGAAAGAATTTTTTAAGTCGCTGGAAGGAGGGAGATCCCTCTATAATTGCTGGGGTTAATTTTAAGTCCTTTTCTGTGGATTTGGTGAATTAATGGTGTTTTCCAGTCTTCTGGTATAGCTTCTGTCCCCCAAATTTTTTTGAAGGACTCCATGTAGCTTCTTGACTGTTCTCACACCCGCAATTTTCCACATTTCAGCAGTTACTCAATCTTCCCCGGGGGCCTCGTCATTCGTCAAATCTTTAACGATATTCTGGATTTCATCCATGCTGGGTGGTTATTACAAATCACTTGGTATGAGGGGCAACAACCAAAACTGTGATGATTGGCATCATAAAGTACGCAATAAAATATTCATAGAAACTAGAGAAGAACATTAATTTAGAAATAAAAGTTGCCGAATGAAAACTGGAATCATAAATATGAAACACCCCCCAACCTGAACGAGTTTATCGGATACATGCGGTTCGTCTCCTCAGCTGCAGCAGCGAGCACACTAGTGCAACATATACTGAATAAGCCGGCCTCATTCCAGGAAGAACACACTGCAGCGCATGCGTAGATCCAAAGGAACCAACACTGCAGGCAAAGGGGCCACGAAAAGCAATGCAAAGTGACAAACCAGAATTGAGATACAGTGTGTTTCAAAAATACTTTTACAAACTTTGAGGACAGGTACCTTATACCAAAGAAAAGAAAAATGTATAGTAAACATGGTCTCTAAAATGCATACCTTATGATTTATAACGACTTATTCGACTTCAATACTGAATCCCTTCCACTGAAAAAGCGTTCATAGATTTTTCTTTTTTTTGAGTCATCAGTCTTCTGACTGGTTTGATGCGGCCCGCCACGAATTCCTCTCGTGTGTTAACATCTTCATCTCAGAGTATCACTTGCAACCTAAGTCCTCAATTATTTGCTGGATCTCCGTCTTCCTCGTATTCCTCTACAGTTTTTGTCCTCTACAGCTCCCTCTAGTACCATGGAAGTCATTCCCTGATGTCTTAACACATGTCCTATGATCCTGTCCCTTCTCCTTGACAGTGTTTTCCACATATTCGTTTCCTCTCACAGTCTGCGCAGAACCTCGTCATTTTTTACCTAATCAATCTACTTAATTTTCAATATTTGTCTGCAGCACCACATCTCAAATGCTTCGATTCTCTTCTATTCCGGATTTGCCACAGCCCATATTTCACTACCACACACAGCACCAAACGTAAATTCTTAGAAATTTATTTCTCAAATTAGGGCCTACGTTTGACACTAGTAGACTTCTCTTGCCAAGGGATGCCCTTTCTGCTAGTGCTAGTCTGTTTTTGAAGTCCTGCTTGTTCGGAAGTCATTTGTTATTTTGCTGCCTAGGTAGTAGAATTCCTGAACTTCATCTACTTCAAGACCATCAATCCTGATGTTAAGTTTCTCACTGTTCTCAATTCGCTAATTCTCATTACTTTCGCCTTTCTTCGGCTTACTCTCAGTCCATATTCTGTACTCATTAGACTGTTCATTCCATTCCGCAGTTCATGTAAGTCTTCTTCACCTTCACTAAGGATAGCAATTTCATCAGCGAATCATATCATTGATACCCTTTCACCTTGAATTTTAACCCCAGTCCTGAATCTTTCTTTTACTTTCATCACTGCTTCTTCAGTGTAGAAACTAAACAATAGGGGCGAGAGACTAAATCCCTTTCTTACACCCGTTTCAATCCGGGAACTTCTTTCTTGGTCGCCCACTCTTATTATTCCCTCTCGTCTCTTGTACATACTGTATATCACCCGTCTCTCCCTAAATATTACCCCTATTTTTCTCATAATTTCGAATATCTTGCAGCATTTGGCATTGTCGAACGCTTTTTCCAGGTCGACAAATCTTATGAACGTGTCTTGATTTTTCTTACGTCTTGCTTCCATTATCAGTCGCAACGTCAGAACTGCCCCTCTGGTTCCTTTTCTTTCTTAACGCATCCTCAGTTGTTTTTCTTGTTTCGGTCCACTCTACCACCTCTGAAAGTTTGTCGGTGGGGTGCTGGTTCATCCTGTATATTTGTAATACTCCTGGGTTTCCTCAGGGGATCAGATCCCATTCAATGGTTCTGTTTCAATAACAAATGCATCGGCCCTATATCGCCAGGCACTCTTCTGCCGTCTTTCGCGATATGTACAGCTATCAAGTAAGCCGACGTGATACAACTTCGTAACTTATACTGTGCAAAGCACCGACATCATAGGATAAATCTCTCCGCATAAATTTCGCCATTGTTTTTCAGGGTTAAAAACTTTGCTTCAGGTAGTACGAAAGGAAAATACATTTTTCTTGCAAGACTTTTATATGCAGATCGGTGTCCGTACATAGGTATTCATGAATGCAGCTGCATTGTTGGTCAAGAATTATTAATGTTTCCTTGTTAAGCCGCGCGGGATTAGCCGAGCGGTCTTAGGCGCTGCAGTCATGCACTGTGCGGCTTGTCCCGGCGGAGGTTCGAGTCCTTCCTCGTGCACGGGTGTGTGTGTGTTTGTCCTCAGGATAATTTAGGTTAAGTAGTGTTTAAGCTTAGGGAATGATGACCGTAGCAGTTAAGTCCCATAAGATTTCACACACATTTGAACATTCTTTTTCTTGTTAAGCTTTTGAATGAAATTGTTGAGCTCGCGAAGTGTCAGTAATGTCAGACTAGTTTATCAGGGCATCACCCCGGATAATTGGCTCAAATTCAGGGTAAAACATGCTTCAAAATTTTAATTCAACATGCAGCTTAATTTTTTTAAGACGAGGGAAGGCTTTAAGGCGTAAGTTTAGATGTGGAAGGTATTACGTGAAATGTGTTTCACGCAGAAGGGAAATCGTCTCCTGTACCTTCGAAACTTGAGAGGGAAAAGAGCGTGCCATTTATCGCTGAGAGGTAAATTCCTTCCGCTTTCAAGGAGCAAAACTGGTTGCCGGGTTTAGTCACAGCGAACGGTCGTCTCCGCTGCGTTTCCTTCGCCCAGAGCTCGCCTTAGGACCCTGCTGCGGCGTCTCACTTACCAGAGTCAGAATAACTCTGCCGCCGAGCCGGGCCGGCGGGCCGCCTACTGAATTCGTTTAAAGGCGTTTCCTGAGGTCGGGGCGGAGTACGGAAACGTCCCGCGCTGCGTGCGGCTGGGTGGGGGAGATCGCTTCAGCCCCCACCAGTCCGCAGAGGAAACGGCGGCACCATTCGTGAAACTTTAAACCCAGATGAGGCAGCGGAGGCGTTTCGAATTGGGACGCCGGAAATAACAACTGAAAGGAATGTCCCGAGTAACACGGCAAGATTTTCACCCCTTACTTTCGCGTGCGGCGATGAGAAACGTCGGAAGTTGCTGCAGGGTTGGTGGAGATTGTAGCGGGACGTGCCATTTCCTGCAAACTGTCAGCGCCACGTGCGCCCCTTCCGGAAATGACTTGCACGTCACTTTAGCCTCGACGGCTGTCGTTAGCTGAGGTTTAAGGAAAAATCTTGAACGATTGTAATTCCCTTTTAACAAACAGACCTTTATTAAATTTATGCGTGACAAAACTCTCAGTCCTTCAAATCGCGACCGTGTATTTTCAAACTATTGCTCCTGCGCTGAATCAATTTTACGTAAATGAATTATCCGTCGCTGTTTGACAGCTCTTGACAATGACATTAAATAGAAAACACGTTTCTGACGTTCTGCAAAAGGTTCTTTATATGACCACTGACCAGATTATGCCTTTTGACTAGGTGGTTAACCAATGAGGGACGGGGTCATGAAGATGGGATTTGTGGTCAAGTATAGCCACCCCCCGTCGCCCCACATACACCTCACAAACGACATTTTAGTAAAACTCTTCATATTTTTACATATCTCAATTTCCACATCTAACAGCTACTTTTCGGAGAAATTAATACAATAAATGGCAAGGAATTCTAGAACTTCTGTTGGCTCTTCTATCTTCTGACTAGGTTCATGCTATCCGCCACAGATTCCTCACAACCTCTTCTTAAAAATGGTTCAAATTGCTCTGAGCACTACGGGACTTAACTTCTGAGGTCATCAGTCCCCTAGAACTTATAACTACTTAAACCTAACTAACCTAAGGACATCACACACATCCATGCCCGAGGCAGGATTCGAATCTGCGACCGTAGAGGTCGCGCGGTTCCAGACTGTAGCGCCTAGAACCGCTCGACCACTCCGGCCGGCACAACCTCTTCCTGTCAGAATGGTAGTTACACCCTACGTCATTCACTATTTCTTATTCTTCTTACTTCGCTGACTAGGATTTCCCTTGTTTGTCTCCTCATTCCTAGGATGTACTGGATCAGTTGCCTGTCCCGTCTCTTGGGTATATGATCCTTCCAGTTTATTTTCCTTTTCTTCGTCCATTTACTTATATATCTTGTATTCCACATTGTTCCCTTACCGATAAATATGTTCAACTGCCCAACTTCTATACTCCTTGGATCTGTCTTAGTTACAATCATATCCACTGCCATTACCTTTTGTTTTATCTTTATCGTTTCTCCTATTTTGTGACTGAATGTATCCTAACAGGAAGCACCACTATTTTATAAAATTTTATTTTTCCCCTCATTTGTCATAAATTGCTTACTCCTCACAGTATTTTGCAGAAGTAGAGCAACCCTTACAGACTTTGTTGCTTGCTTTTTAACTTCCACGGTTAAGTCTATATTTATGGTGGTGAAAGTTCCCAAATAATTAAAATTCTTCTCTCGTTCGATTGACATCTTACAGGTGTTTTTGACATTAAAAATACTCTTAACCTTTTATGTGATTTTCCATGTTATATTGCATAGTTGCTTTATGAAAGTGGTGAAAAATCTTTCTAAACTGTTCTCATTATGCTGTCAGTACAGTATCATCAGCGTAACGTTGATGGATGGCCTCTAATCTCTGTCTTCTTCTACAGTTTTTAGTCTCAATAGGTACTACCTAAAGCGATAGTATAGTGTACAGCGACGGCTACCATGTACCACTGCTAGTCATCTTCATTCCTCGCAAATGGAGCGAGAGAAAGAAGTATATGAGCCCTTTTTTTAAATTTTTTTGTCTTCTGACTGGTTTGATGTGGCCCCTCATGAATTCTTCCCCTGTGCCAAGCTCTTCATCTCAGAGAAGCACTTGCAACCTACGTCCTCAATTATTTGCTGTAAGTATTCCAATGTCTGTCTTCCTCTACAGTTTTTGCCCTCTAGAGCCCCCTCTAGTACCATTGAAGTCACTCCCTGATGTCCTACCTCGTTCTCAGAGTTTTCCACATCTTCCTTTCCTCTCCGATTCTACGCAGAACCTCCTCATTCCTCACTTTATCAGTCCATTTAATTTTAACATTCGTCTTTTGCACCACATCTCCAATGCTTCGATTCTCTTCTGTTCCGGTTTTCCCACAGTCCATGTTTCACTACCGTAGAATGCTGTGCTCCAAACGTACATTCTCAGAAATTTCTTCCTCAAGTTAAGGCCTATGTTTGATACTAGTAGATTTCTCTTGGCCAGGAACGCCCTTTTTGCCAGTGCTAGTCTGCTTTTGATGTCCTCCTTGCACCGTCCATAACTCGTTATTTTACTGCATAGGTAACGAAATTCCTAAACTTCATCTACTTCGTGACCATCAACGCCGATGTTAAGTTTTTCGCTGTTCTCATTTCTGCTACTTCTCATTACTATCATCTTTCTCCGATTTATTCTCAGTCCATATTCTATACTCATTAGACTGTTCATTCCATTCAGCAGATCATGTAATTCTTCTTCTCTTTCAGTCAGTATAACAATGTCATCAGCGAATCGTATCGTTGATATCCTGTCACCTTGAATTTTAATTCCACTCGTGAACCTTCTTCGACTTACAAATTGAACAGAAGGGCGAAAAGCTACATCATTGTCTTGACCCTTTTTAATACGAGCACTTCCTTCTTGGTCGTCCACTGTCATTATTCCCTCTGGGCTCTTGTACGTATTGTATATTTACCGTCTCTCCCTATAGCTTACCACTATTTTTCTCAGAATTTCCAACAATTTACATCATTTTACATTGTCGAACGCTATTTCCAAGCCGACAGATCCTATGAACGTGTCTTGATTTTTCTTTAGTCTTGCTTCCATTACTAATCGCAATGCCTTTACCTTTCCCAAAGCTAAACTGATTGGCATCTAACACATCCTCAATTTTCTTTTCCATTCTTACTGAAAGCAACTTGGATACATGAGCTGTTAAGCTGATTGTGCGGTTATTCTCGCACTTGTCAGCGCTTGCAGTCTTTGGAACATACTGGATGGTATTTTTCCGAAAGTCAGATAGTATGTCGCTAGTCTTATACATTCTACACACTAACGTCAATAGTCGTTTTGTTGCCACATCCTCCGTATGATTTTAGTAATTCTGGTGGAATGTTATCGATTCCTTCTGTCTTATTTGACCGTAAGTCCTCCGAAGCTGTATGGAATTCTGATTCTAGCACTGGATCCCCTATCGCTTCTAAATCGACTCCGGTTTCTTCTTCTATCACACCAGCCAAATTTTGACCCTCGTGAGGCCTTCAGTGCATTCTTTGCATCTATTCGGTCACTCCTCGGCGTTTAATGGTGAAATTCCCGTGGCACTCTGAATGTAAGCACCCTTGCTTTTAATTTTACCGAAGCTTGTGTTAACTTTGCTATACGCTGAGTCAGTCCTTTCGTACGAGCCCTAATTTCTCTTGTTTCCTCAGTCCTTACGCGGAATGTACCTTGACCGCAATGGAATCGCTCTGCAGACAGCTGAAAGTGGCTGTCTCTAAGCTTTCTAAATATCGTTTGGCGAAATGAATGTCGTCTCTAAACTTTCTCCGTTGCGTTTTGCGAAATGAACATCATCTTCCGTCCAGGTATTTCAAGAAGCATCTCTGCAACATTATCGTGTTGACTGAATCTACCAGTAACAAATCTAGCAGCATGCCTCTGAACGGCAGTGCTCAAGAATGGGTCTCACAAATGTTCTGTACGCAGTCTTCTTTGTAGAAGCCTACCGCTGATCGCTCGCCTTCTACTACCGTCCTTACCTTCTCGTTCCTTTTTCATATCGCTTCTGAAATGTTAGCCTGGATATTTAAGCGATGTGACCGTGTCAAACAGCACACCACTAGTACTGTTTTGGAACAGTACAGAATTGCTTTTATAGTTGGTCTACATTAGCATACATTTAGAGCAAGCTGCTGTTCATCAACCCAAATAGAATTTCTGTGTAGCTGATTCTGTATCCTTTTACAGTTAATCAACGACGATTAACGATACTACAGCGTCATCAACAAAAAGTCACAGATTGGTGCTATGGCGGCGCGGTTTGTTTTGTCCTTTACCTGCTCCTACCTGTGAACTCGGCGCAGCAGATCGCCAGTAGGAAAGCCGAGCAGAAGCCTACCGTGCTACAACGGGTCTTAATTTTGAATGAAAGTTGGAAATACTTGTAAAACCTAGGTATATTCTGAACCTTGATAATGTACACGTTTACTGCCAAGCCCGTGCTAATCTTAACACAGTCATCCACTAACCCTTCCATTTACGTTAGCAAGTTTATGGTAACGTATTTCCCGAAATCTGAACAGCTACTAAACACAGATTGTTCTAAAATGAAAATGCTCGCCATACTATTAAGTTCGTCGGTGTCTAATGCACTCAAGTGCTTAGTCACCGATCTGCTAAATGTGCCACGCGAATTTACTGTCTTTTCTCATTTACAAAATTAGTTAAAAAATCCGTAATTAAAAAAAAAACCACCGGAATAAATATGCCTTCACTTTAAAACACTTTTGAAACGTGTATCACAACTAAAATTGTCAAATTATTACTTCCTCCGGAGATTATGCTACACACGACCGTACCATTGAAAGGCTGTTCTCCGACTCCTTAGATTGCTGTAAGTATTCTGTATCTCCAAGACAAAAGATGCGCGAAGAATATATTCCGTTCTGATTGGTCAGTTTTCTTTAAGGCCAATAGAAAAACGTTATTCTCCCGCGTTAGTCCGCGCTTTTCATGACTAACCAATGAACAAATAACATACTTTCGAACTGTACTTTTTCCCGAAATAAATACTTAACATTTTGATATTTTGTTTATACTTTACGTTATTAACTATTTTCATTTGTAGTCGAATTAGCTTTCCTTTTCCCATAAACTTATTTATGATTCCCCGTTGTCTGCAGTCATCCTGTTTTACAACTTTCCCACAGTATTTCGTACAGCGTTCATCAGTAGAACAGTAGTCTACATGTTGAACTTTTCACTGTGCAGTGGACTGTGCGCTGATCGGAAACTTTCTGACAGATTAAATCTGTGTGCCGGACCGAGACTCGAACTCGGGACCTTTGCCTTTAAAGGCAAGTGCTCTACCAACTGAGCTACCCACTCAAGTATATGTTCCGTAATCCCACTCACAAGGGAACATCCCCATCGCACCCCCGTCAGATTTAGTTATAAGTTAGCACAGTGGATAGGCCTTGAAAAACTGAACATGGATCAATCGAGAAAACAGGAAGAAGTTGTGTGGAATTATGAAAAAAATAGGCAAAATACACAAACTGAGTAGTCCATGCTCAAGATAGGCAACATCAAGGACAGTGTGAGCTCAGTAGCGCCGTGGTCCCGTGGCTAGCGTGAGCAGCTGCGGAACGAGAGGTCCTTGTTTCAAGTCTCCGTTCTAGTGAAAAGTTTAATTTTTTATTTTCAGACAATTATTATCTGTCCGTCCGTCCGTCCGCTGCGAGGTAACTGCGCCGACTGTGAAACTGTTGCATTCATTTGTTGCAGTTTATGTGACAAACTCTTATGTTTCCATCACTTTTTGGGAGTGATTATCACATCCACAAGAAAACCTAAATCGGGCAAGGTAGAAGAATCTTTTTACCCATTCGCCAAGTGTACAAGTTAGGTGGGTCGACAACATATTCCTGCCATGTGACGCACATGCCATCACCAGTGTCGTATAGAATATATCAGACATGTTTTCCTGTGCAGGAATCGGTTGACCTATGACATTGCGATCAAATGTTTTCGGTTCCCCATCGTGTACTAATCGCACGGTTTTGCGGTGCGATGGGGAGGTTCCCTTGTGAGTATCTACTTAGTCACTGCCTTTAATTGTAAACGATGATGTGAAGATCTGTCTATAGCAAACAGAAAATTGGTTGTAAATTTAACTCACGCAAAGGGCCACACTGATTTTGTATGGAATACGTATAACATGCGTGTAACAACTTTATAAAAGAGGAGGGAGTATGTCGTTGGTGTAAGCTCTTCCTAACAGCACCGTATGCTGGACTTGTTAACGCTAACGTCTGTTCACTCTAACCTTTACACTGAGTGTGATTAAATGTTCTAAAGTTCTGCACGGTCACTCAAAAGATTCCGCACAAATTGAAGGTGGTGATAGAGGGATCTAAATGCAACAATTCTGAAACAGGAACTTACCAGCCAGTGAAAACTTTGGAATGTCAGGAACAACAAGAATAATCAAAGCACACACGCCTTCACATGATCAGAGACAATATACTGTTTACTCAACATTACTGTACCCTTTAAGAAAGTGTTGAGAACGGCGACATTACATTTAATACAGGCATAACACCTTGGCTGAAAATTCTTTCTCCCTCTACGAAGTACACGTGGCATTACACAAACCTCATCGAAGACAGCAGGTATCCTTGGGGGGAAGTGTTTCTTCATCGAGAAATGATGGCACATACTCGAGACTTTTTATATGCTCCCACAAGAAAAATCGAGAACCGAGCAAGGTGGCCATGCAGCTGAACCTCCTCTTCCGATCCAACGCCTGGGATGTGCGGCGCATAATACATCAAGTACATGCACATAAATATGTGCAGGTACTGCGTCTAACTGCACCCAAACGTAAGTACACAGAGGTACATTATCTTTCTGATTTAAGGCGCGTGCACGTTGATTGCCCATGTCGTTCCTGACAGTCCAAAGCTTTCACTGCCTCAGGAGTACTTCTAAGACCATCCGCTTCTACTCCACAGTTATTGTATTCTGACTACTCTGTCAGCTCCATCAGTTTGTGCGTAACTTTTTGCATCACCATGCAAGTGAATTTATCCTAGTGATGCGCTACTATACCAGTGGTGCTAGCTGGAACGAGTTGATCATACGTAACTTGTGTCTGTTGCATTCAAAAGTACTAGGCTAAGTGATGTACCTTATAGACGACACACACGATAATAGATAAGTTTTAACACTGACCACCGCAAAACTTTGGTGATCAAACAGCCACCGAATGTATGTAATGAGTTAGTGCACGTAGTTTACAATGCCTGTAAACTGCTAACAAACAGAGATACTACATGGTAGCAATAACCACAAGCAGTGATAGACGACATGAAACATAGTACATACACTGTGTGATAAAAATTATCCGGACAGTACCAAACATAAACGTTTTTCATATTAGGTGCATTGTGCTGTCACCTACTGTCAAGTACTCCATATCAACCATCTTAGCAGTCATTACACATCGCGAGGAAAGAGAATGGGGCGCTCCGGGAAACGCACGGACTTCGAACGTGATCAGGTGATTGGGTGTCACTTGTCTCATACGTCTGCACGCGAGATTTCCACACTCCTAACCATCCCTAGGTCCACTGCTACCGACGTGATAATGAAGTGGAAACGCACAAACGCGTACAGGCCGACCTCATCAGTTGACTGACAGAGACTGCCGACAGTTGAAGAGGGTCGTAATGTGTAATAAGCTGACATCTATACAGACCACCACGCAGGAATTCCAAACTACATCAGGATCCACTGCAAGTGGACAGTTAGGCGGGAGCTGAGAAAACTTGGATTTCACGGTCAAGCGGCTGCTCATAAGCCATACATCAAGCCGGTACTGGCAATCGACGCCTCGCTTGGTGTAAGGAGCATAAACATTGAACGACTGAACAGTGGAAAAGCGTTGTGTGGAGTGACGAATCACGGTACACAATGTGGCGATCAGATTGGGTATGGCGAATGCCAGGTGAACGTCATCTGCCAGCGTGTGTAGTGCCAACAGTAAAATTTGGAGGCGGTGGTGTTATGGTGTGATCGTGTTTTTCATGGAGGTGGCTTGCACCCCTTGTTGTTTTGCATGGCACTATCTTAGAAGAAAGATTAAGGAAAGGCAAACCTACGTTTCTAGCATTTGTAGACTTAGAGAAAGCTTTTGACAATGTTGACTGGAATACTCTCTTTCAAATTCTAAAGGTGGCAGGGGTAAAATACAGGGAGCGAAAAGCTATTTACAATTTGTACAGAAGCCAGATGGCAGTTATAAGAGTCGAGGGACATGAAAGAGAAGCAGTGGTTGGGAAGGGAGTGAGACAGGGTTGTACACTCTCCCCGATGTTATTCAATCTGTATATTGATCAAGCAGTAAAGAATCCAAAAGAAAAGTTTGGAGTAGGTATTAAAATCCAGGGAGAAGAAATAAAAACTTTGAGGTTCGCCGATGACATTGTAATTCTGTCAGAGACAGCAAAGGACTTGGAAGAGCAGTTGAACGGAATGGACAGTGTCTTGAAAGGAGGATAGAAGATGAACATCAACAAAAGTAAAACTAAGATAATTGTGCTGCAACACGTGTTAAATATAGTCATCAGCTGTTTAGGAAAGCTGATCCAGTTGCTGTAGAGACCTTTGTAAACCTTATCAAGGAACAAGAGTGGCAAGATGTTTATAGCGCTGATACAGTAGACGATAAATATAATGCTTTTCTCAAGACTTTTCTCGTGCTCTTTGAAAGTTGCTTTCCGTTAGAACGTTCAAAACAGGGTACTAGCACAAACAGGCAGCCTGGGTGGCTGACTAGAGGGATAAGAATATCTTGTAGAACAAAGTGGGAATTATATCAATACGTTAGAAACAGTCAGAATCTAAATGCAGCAGACCATTACAAACAGTATTGTAAGGTGCTTAAAAATGTTATTAGGAAGGCGAAAAGTATGTGGTACGCAGATAGAATAGTCTCAGGATAAAATTAAAACCATATGGTCAGTCGTAAAGGAAGTGGCTGGTCTGCAGAGACAGGTCGAGGATATAGAATCAGTGCGTAGTGGGAATGTCCGTGTTACTGATAAGTCGCATGTATGTACAGTATTTAACAATCACTTTCTGAATATAGCAGGTGAACTAAATAGAAACCTAGTCCCAACAGGGAATCATATAGCGCTCTTAGAAAAAAGTGTTCCGAGACTGTTACCTGAAATGCTCTTCCATGATACTGACAAGAGGGAGATTGAGTTAATTATTAAATCACTAAAGACCAAGAACTCTCATGGATATGACGGGGTATCTAGCAGAATACTGAAGTATTCTTCTATGTATGTTAGCCCAGTACTTAGCCATATCTGTAACTTTTCCTTTAGGAGTGGTCGGTTTCCTGACCGATTAAAGTACTCGGTAGTGAAGCCACTTTATAAGAAGGGAGACAGGGATAATATTGACAATTATAGACCTATTTCTATGCCATCGGTGTTTGCTAAAGTTATCAAGAAGGTTGTATATACAAGGTTACTGGAGCATTTAAATTCACATAATTTGCTGTCAAATGTTCAGTTTGGTTTTAGAAACGGTTTAACAACTGATAATGCTATATTCTCTTTTCTCTGTGAGGTTTTGGACGGATTAAATAAAAGGTTGCAAACGCTAGGAGTTTTCTTTGATTTAACGAAGGCTTTTGACTGTGTTGACCACAAAATATTACTGCAGAAGTTGGACCATTATGGAGTAAGGGGAGTAGCTTACAATTGGTTCGCCTCTTACTTTAAGAACAGAAAGCAGAAGGTAATTCTCCGCAATATTGAGAGTGGTAGTGATGTTCAGTCCCAATGGGGCACTGGTAAGTGGGGCATTCCCCAAGGGTCGGTGCTGGGGCCACTGTTGTTTCTTATTTATATAAATGATATGCCTTCTAGTATTACAGGTGATTGAAAAATATTTCTGTTTGCTGATGACACCAGCTTGGTATTGAAACAGTATCAAATAATGTAGTTCATGAAATAAGTTCGTGGCTTGTGGAAAATAATTTGATGTTAAATCACAGTAAGACTCAGTTTTTACAGTTTCTAACGCACAATTCAACAAGAACCGATATTTTGATCAGACAGAATGGGCATATTATAAGCGAGAC
Organism: Schistocerca piceifrons; assembly: GCF_021461385.2. Classification (NCBI taxonomy): domain Eukaryota; kingdom Metazoa; phylum Arthropoda; class Insecta; order Orthoptera; family Acrididae; genus Schistocerca; species Schistocerca piceifrons. Next base: position 524,875,965 of record NC_060143.1, on the reverse strand, counting down.
GGAACAGTTCAAGTTCCTAGGCGTTCGGATAGTAAGCTGTTGTAGAAAGCCCATGTCCAGGATCTTGTTCAGAAACTAAATGCTGCTTTATTTACCATTAGAACAGTATCTGAAATAAGTGACACCTTAACACGAAAAGTAGTCTACTTTGCATATTTTCATACGCTTATATCGTATGGTATTATTTTTTGGGGTAATTCTTCTGATTCAAAAAGGGTATTTTTGGCTCAAAAACGGGCTGTTCGAGCTATATGTGGTATAAGTTCGAGAACGTCTTGTCGACCCCTATTCAATAGTCTGGGAATTCTGACATTGCCCTCACAGTATATGTTTTCTTTAATGTCGTTTGTTGTTTGCAATATTAGGCTATTCCCAACAGTTAGGAGCTTTCACTCAGTTAATACTAGGCAGAAATCCAACCTGCATGTGGAATGCACTTCCTTGACTCTTCTGCAGAAAGGAGTGCAGTATTCTGTTGCATCCATTTTCAATAAGCTACCACAAGAACTCAAAAATCTTAGCAGTAGCCCAAACTCTTTTAAGTCTAAACTGAAGAGTTTCCTCATGGCTCACTCCTTCTATTCTGTCGGGGAGCTCCTGGAAGATCTAAAAAATTAAGCAAATTCCAGTGTTACATTGTTAATTTTCTTTATTTAAACTTACTTGTCACCTGAATATGTTTTTTATATTTCATTTTATCTGTTTCTAATATCGTGTTATAATTTCATGTATTGGCTTGTTCCATGACCATGGAAACTTCTCCTTAATTTGCTCCCACGGAACAATAAATAAATAAATAAACTAAGATAATGGAATGTAGTCGAATTAAGTCGGGGGATGCTGAGGGAATTAAATTAGGAAAATGAGACACTTAAAGTAGTAAAGGAGTTTTGCTAGGCCGGCCGGTGTGGCCGTGCGGTTCAAGGCGCTTCAGTCTGGAAACGCGTGACCGCTACGGTCTCCGGTTCGAATCCTGCCTCGGGCATGGATGTGTGTGATGTCCTTAGGTTAGTTAGGTTTAAGGAGTTCTAAGTTCTAGGGGACTGATGACCACGGATGTTAAGTCCCATAGTGCTCAGAGCCATTTGAACCATATGAATTTGAGTTTTGCTATTTGGGGAGCAAAATAACTGATGATGGTCGAAGTAGAGAGGATACAAAATGTAGACTGGCAATGGCAAGGAAAGCGTTTCTGAAGAAGAGAAATTCGTTAACATCGAGTATAGATTTAAGTGTCAGAAAGTCGTTTCTGAAAGTATTTGTATGGAGTGTAGCCATGTATGGAAGTGAAACATGGACAATAAATAGTTTGAACAAGAAGAGAATAGAAGCTTTCGAGATGTGGTGCTACATAAGAATGTTGAAGATCAGGTGGGTAGATCACGTAACTAATGAGGAGGTATTGAATAGGATTGGGGAGAAGAGAAGTTTGTGGCACAACTTGGCTAGAAGAAGGGATCGGTTGGTAGGACGTGTTCTGAGGCATCAAGGGATCACCAGTTTAGTATTGGAGGGCAGTGTGCAGGGTAAAAATCGCAGAGGGAGACCAAGAGATGAATGCACTAAACAGATTCAGAAGGATGTAGGTTGCAATAGGTACTGGGAGATGAAGGAGCTTGCACAGGATAGATTAGCATGGAGAGCTGCATCAAACCCATCTCAGGACTGAAGACCACAAAAACAACAACATCACAGTACAGGCCTACATTGATGTATTAAACACCTTCTTGCTTCCCACTGTTGAACAAATCGGGGATGGCGATAGCATCTTTCAACACTATCGAGCACCTGTTCATAATGCACGGCCTGTGGCGGAGTGGTTCCACGACAATTACATCCCTGTAATGGAGTGGCCTGCACAGAGTCCTGACCTCAATCCTACAGAACAGCTTTGGGATGTTTTGGAACACCGACTTCGTGCCAGGCCTCACCGACTGACATAAATACCTCTCCTCAGTGCAGCACTCCGGGAAAAATGGGCTGCCCTTACCCAAGAAACATTTCAGCAACTGATCGAACGTGTGTATGCGAGAGTGAAAGCTGTCATCAAGGCTAAGGGTGGGCCAACACCATATTTAATTCCAGCATTATAGATGGAGGGCGCCACGAACTTGTAAATCATTTTCAGCAAGGTGTCCGGATACTTTTGATCACATATTGTACGTAATAGAGGTGGGGGTTGGTATATTTATAATGTAACATTGAAAAGCAGGATAACAGATACGCACACATCAAAAAAAGTATTGGAAGACCCTGGTTCCCAGAACTCCTGAAGATAGACGTTGACTGTGGATATTGTATCACAGACACAGTCCATTTGACTGTTCAGACGTCCCTAAACCCGCGTACGCAGCTCGTGGTCGTGCGGTAGCGTTCTCGCTTCCCACGCCCGGGTTCCCGGGTTCGATTCCCGGCGGGGTCAGGGATTTTTTCTGCCTCGTGATGACTGGGTGTGCTGTCCTTAGGTTAGTTAGGTTTAAGTAGTTCTAAGTTCTAGGGGACTGATGACCATAGATGTTAAGTCCCATAGTGCTCAGAGCCATTTGAACCATTTTTGAACTAAACCCGCCCAAACATGTAAACAACCTTGCATGAGCAGCGCCTATTAGATGGAGGGGGTCCGACAGCCCATCAGTTCCAGTCATTCCGCCAGGAAGGAGGTACACGGCTCGTATTGTCTGTAGTTCAACCACTTCAAGACGGTCAATACCGCGGTTCGATCGCGTCCGCATTGTTACCTTGTGCGAGGAGGACTCTCAAGAAGGGAAGTGTTGAGGCGTCACGTAGTGAACCAAAGCGATGTTGTTCGGACATGGAGGAGATACAGAGAGAGACAGGAACTGTCGCTCAGGCTGCCTAAGGGCTACTACTTCAGTGGATGACCGCTACCTACGGATTATGGCTCGGAGGAACCTTGACAGCAACGCCACCATGTTGAATAATGCTTTTCGTGCAGCACAGGACGTCGTGTTACGACTCAAACTATGCACAATACTCTGCATGATACGCAACTTCACTCCCGACGTATGGCGAGCTGCATCTTTGCAACCACGACACCATGCAGCGCAGTATAGATGGGCCCAAAAACATGCCGAATGGACCGATCAGGATTGGCATTCCGTTCTCTTCACCGAGGAGTGTCGCATATGCCTCCAACCAGACAATCGTCGGAGACGTGTTTGGAGGCAACCCAGTCACACTGAACGCCTCAGACACACTGTTCAAGCGAGTGCAGCAAGGTGGAGGTTACCTGCTGTTTTGGGGTGGCATTGTGTGGGGCCGACGTACGCCGCTGGTCGGCATGGAAGGCGGCGTAACGTCTGTACGATACGTGAATGCCATCCTGCGACCGATAGTGCTACCATATCGGCAGCATATTGACGAGGCATTCGTCTTCATGGACGACAATTCGAGCCCCCATCGTGCACATCTTGTGAATGACTTCCTTCAGGATAACGACATCGCTCGACTAGAGTGGCCAGCATTTTCTCCAGATATGAACCCTATCGAACATGCCTGAGGTAGATGGAAAAGAGCTGTTTATGAACGAAGTGACCCACCAAGCACTCTGTGGGATCTACGACGAATCGCTATTGAGGCGTGGATCAATCTGGACCAACAGTGCCTGCATCAATGCAAGAGGTCGTGCTACTGGGCATTAGAGGCACCGGTGTGTACAGGAGTCTGGATCACATCCCTCTGAAGATCTCGCTGTATGGTGGTACAATGTGCAGTGTGTGTTTTTCATGAGCAATAAAAAGGGTGGAAATGATTTTTATGTTGATTTCTATTTCAATTTTCTGTACAGGTTCCGGAACTCTCGGAACCGAGGTGATGCAAAACTTTTTTTGATGTGTGTAAATAACGTGCATTTTTGACGCAGGTCAGACTCCCAACATAAAGGTCGATATTGGATTCTCAGTAAAGATTATGCCCTCCTCGGATACTAACGCTCATTTTGCACCAGTTATGCATGATGTCTACCAAACTTTGGGTCCATGAGGGTTATTGTCCCACTGCTCTCTCGAGGCTTTTTACAGTTCTTGTACGGTTCTGAGAGGGCTTTTCGCTTAGAAACACAAGTGCCGAGAGCGACCCATGCATGCCCTATAGGGTTTGGGTCCGGGGTGTACGCAGGCCATTCCAAACGTTCAATATCTTTACATTCCAGTGTGTCCTACAGCTCAGCAGTCCTGTTTGCGAGGGCATTGACGCCCACAGACGGAATGTTGAGACCTAACGCACCCCTAAAACGATGGACGTGAACCAGAATAATCTCCCTGAAATTCCGCTGTGCTGTAACGGTACCTCGCACAAAGATATGCATTAGTGTTCGGCTACTGTGTATAACGCCTAGGCCGTGGCGATGACGTTCATAAATATTCTGTGGCGTGTAATGTGTTCCACCTTCTCTCCAAACTATCCGTTAATCACAATCATTTAGCACACTGAAGCAGGGTTCGTGGGAAGATATCACTCTGGACCACTGTTGCTGACCCCAACACTGTTGCTGACTCCATACACCAACGTACTCTTTCTCGGCGGGACTGAACTGGGATGTATTTATAGCCTGGAATGAGATTTTCATTCTGCAGCGGAGTGTGCGCTGATATGAAACTTCCTGGCAGATTAAAACTGTGGGCACGACCGAGACTCGAACTCGGGACCTTTGCCTTTCACGGGCAAGTGCTCTACCAACTGAGCTACCGAAGCACGACTTACGCCCGGTCTCACAGCTTTGCTTCTACCAGTATCTCGTCTCCCACCTTCCAAACTTTACAGAAGCTCTCCTGCGAAACATCCCCCAGGCTGTGGCTAAGCCATGTCTCCGCAATATCCATTCGTTCAGGAGTGTTAGTTCTGCAAGGTTCGCAGGAGAGCTTCTGTAAAGTTTGGAAGGTAGGAGACGAGGTACTGGTAGAAGTAAAGCTGTGAGAACGGGCGTGAGTCGTGCTTCGGTAGCTCAGTTGGTAGAGCACTTGCCCGTGAAAGGCAAAGGTCCCGAGTTCGAGTTTCGGTCGGGCCCACAGTTTTAATCTGCCAGGAAGTTTCACATCAGCGCACACTCCGCTGCAGAGTGAAAATCTCATTCTGGAAACATCCCCCAGGCTGTGGTTAAGCCAAGTCTCCGCAATATCCATTCTTTCAGGAGTGCTAGTTCTGCAAGGTTCGCAGGAGAGCTTCTGTAAAGTTTGGAAGGTAGGAGACGAGATACTGGTAGAAGTAAAGCTGTGAGACCGGGCGTGAGTCGTGCTTCGGTAGCTCAGTTGGTAGACCACTGGCCCTTGAAAGGCAAAGGTCCCGAGTTCGGGTCTCGGTCGGGCCCACAGTTTTAATCTGCCAGGAAGTTTTATTTATAGCCTGGTTTAATCGTTGCGAAATGGTTTTGGCAGGGACACGTGCACCGTTAGCGGCTGCAACATCTGCAGCGATCTGTTAGGAGTGATATGTCTGTCTCTGTACGCCAGTTGGGCTACGTATTGATCCTCTTACGGTGTGGTGGACCGTCTAAGACCAATGGTTTGCATTCGCATAGCGTTTCCACCTTCAGCGGCCTTTTTTAAAACATTTTTGGACAAACTCATTACTGTGGCCTCTCGTTACTGTCGCCCACAATCTTAAGCACTCAAATGATCTCTTCCAAACATGTTAGCGTACCACACGGAATGTCCTGATAATCGGTCCGCAACAACCTTCATGAAACACAGTACTGCATATGAACTGTCGAATGCATACAGACCGTCCGTGCACTGGCTTCGCTGCAGTTAACACATCCCGCCCTCTGCATTTGCTTCTGAGTCATTGGGCTCTTGTTTATTCCCTAACAACTAGCAGGTGTCACGTAACCTTAGTAATTGTTAAGCAGTGCAATTTATATTCTACTTAGTCACTGCTTTTAATCGTAAATGATACATTGAAGATGTATCATTTTTTGTAAAAATATGTTAATAAGATTCTTGAAAATGGTCTAAGGCCGAAACTGAACAATAATGCAAATTTAAACTAAAAGTGTAAACCAAGAATTAACGGTTTCTTATGGCATGGACTTATTTCAAAAATGGACCAAATAGATTGATAATCGAAACTAATTATTTAGCAAAGCTGTTTTGACGGCTGTGTTAACTAATGTATGTGATATACGAAATTCAACATTCATATTGTTCTGTAGGTATTTGCCACACTTTGAAATTCACACATTCTCTTAGCAAAGAAATACGGGGGTATGAGGTTAAATAGTGGCAACCATTTATTCACAACCGATACAAAATAGTTAAATGTTTGCACCTGTTACTGTCCTTCAGAGTAGTCACCAGCGTTGTGTAGAACCCGTTGCAAGCGATGAGGAAGGTGTAGTATACCGTTAGCAGAGCGTGTTCTGTTGATGGAGCGAATGGAGCGGTCTACTGCCCGTCGAATCTCTGGTACAAGCTCTGCAGCGAATGCCACGAAGTGGTTCCTTCATCTTCGGAATCGAATCAAATTCACAAGGACTTAAGTCCGGGGAGTATGGTGGATGTTACAGTATTTCCCAGTACCATCGACCGAACAGAGCAGCCACAGCTTGCGCTGTATGCGCCCGCGCATTGTCGCGCAAAATGATGGCTGGGTTGCGCAGAAAATGTCGCCGCTTCTTTCGCAAAGCTGGTCGCAGGTGGTGCTCCAAAAACGAACAGTAATACTCTGCATTGAAGGTCTGCCGTAGAGGAACGTAATGCGTTAGGATTACGCCATCACAGTCGTACACGAGAATCATCATAACTTTCACCATACTGGGGCTCTGACGTACTTTCGACTTTCGCGGCGACCCATAATGACGCCATTCGTTAGATTGGCGTTTCTATTTTGGCTCGTACGCTGTGGCCCATGTTTCCTCCAGTGTTACGACACGGCGTAAGAAAGCCTCTCCTTCGTGCTCGTAGTGCTCCAAGTGTGTCTGAGCAGCGTCATAACGGATCGATTTCTGCATTTCCGTCAAGTCTTGCGGAACCAATCGTGATTCAATCTTTCGCATGCACAGGCGTTCCTTCAAGGTGCGAAGCACAGTCGTATGCGCTAATCCGATTTCGTGGGAGAGCTCACGAATCGTATGATGTCGATCACTGTCCACTGACGCGGCAACAGCATGCACTTCTTCTTCAGAGACGCTAGGACGACCTGCCCGATGCATGTCTGCCACAGTTTGCCGACCTTCGTTGGAGGCTTTTACCCTACGTGCCACTTTACTGTACGGCAATGCCGATTCCCCGCACGCCTCTTGAAGACCTTAATGACTCTGTCGTGCTGTACGACCTCTGGCAGATTCAATCTTGATCCAATTCTGTTGTTCCTGTATAGAAAACGAAGTGACACCGTTACGTTAGACCGCTCGCTCACTGGTGACTGTGTTTCCCTCGACTGTGCGCACACCGTTGACGTGGGGCGGGCGAGTCCATTTGCTCGGAGGTAAGGTAGGTATGTTAACAACGTGTGCTATCAGCGACAACAGTAGATTACATTGCATTGTTTCTCCACAGCAGTGTTGCCATTATTTAGGTTCCAACCTACGTATGTAGCAGCATTGTTAAGTATTTTGCACACCTTACAGAATCTTACTTCAGCAATGGAATCTAATTCCTTAAAAGGCATTAGACAAAATGCATAGGAATGGCTGTGGGTGCCAGTGAAGTGGTGGCGTGGTGAGACACTGGATTCGTATTCGGGAGCGTGTGAGTTTCAGTCTCCGTCAGGTCATCCGGGTTTAGATTTTCTGTGGTTTTACTAAAACACTTAAGGCAAATTTTGGGATTACTGTTTTGAAACGGACTTGTCCTACTAATTTCCAAATTCTTCGCCAATCCTGGCGTGTGCATCACCGATCACCCACGGAATATTCCTATTTCTGTCACTTTTAAAAATCGAATTATGAAGGAAAGTTACACGACGTCTGAAACGCAATTAAATACATGAGCAATACCGTAACATACTGTAAATTTAGTTTAGTTTTGGGGAAAAATTTCCATTCAGCGTCTTGCGTTCTGAATAAAATCTATATGTTCAAATTCTAGTTTGCTCGGTGACCTAGTGAGGTTTAATAGTTATGTTCAAGCGTATGCTGACGATGTTAGCATAATTTTGAAGGTTATAAACGTAAACCACCTTTTCAGAGTGTAAAAACTGATGTGTTTCGAAGGATGTTTCGAAGGATTAATCCTTCGTCATTGGAATGATTGTACAAGACTTTCTAAATCGATAAAGATGAAAACTGAAATAAAAACACCATAATTTCGTGGTCACTTCCCTTTTTACGAGTGGTCGGATCGTGTGCAAGAACAGTTTTGCAAGACACGGTTGCCAGGGAAGTTATTATGAATTTATACGCAGCCTCTCCAAGATTACGGCCCCTCCCGTCGGAGGTTTGAGTCCTACCTCGGACATGGGTGTCTGAGTTGTTCTTAGCATAAGTCAGTTTAAGTAGTGGGTAGGTCTAGGGACCGATGACCTCAGCAGTTTGGTCCCTTAGGAATTCACACGCACACATCTCCAAGATTACTGTTGCACAGTAGCTGAATTCACAGCCATGTTCAGGATTTTAAAATTCATGTTTTTGTCTTGGTCACTTTATAAATTGTGGTATAGTTATTCTGATGACGAAGGCTTGATCGAAAAGCGTTAATTTTGGTGTTTTACGTTGTGAAGAGATGGTTGAGTCGACATTTTAACATTAATTGTAGCAACCATGACCCCTTATTCATTATGGATAAAATGAAAGTCCTTATTTTTTTAAAAAAAAAGAAAAAGAAAGGGGACAATGTAGGAAAGTAAGTGGCCTTTGGCCTAACAGGAACAGTCATTCAGCAATAGGCAGATAATTAGTCGTCTTTCCCTTGCAGTAATGAAGTATACATTCATGATGTAAACTGAAAATGAAACAAAAACTTTTTGGAGAAAGAAAGAAACAACTCAGGTAATTCATGTGTAGATTGTAGAAACGATAAGAGGAGAGTAATCAGCACTCCATAAAACATGTTTGAATGCACTCGTATAATGAGAAAACTAAGAATGAAATAAAGAGAAAAATTTGTCACGCATTATGCCGCAATTAAGCTAAAATCGAAGGACTGTGAGATTTAAGAGAGAACGTATATTGTCTTTAGACTCGAATGGAATGGTTAGCGCTCAAATTTGCGTGAAATATAACAACGACAAAGCGGACTTATTTTCAAGAAGCGAATGCAGTATAGAGCTTCGTTCCATTCTCTTTGGAAAGCAGGTAATATTTTCCAGTAGAATCGCGTTGAAATTTGTTGTATGATTCGCTGCAGCTATTTTTGTCACAGTGTTCATGAGCCACGAGTCTGCAGAAACAGAGAGGGAGAGAGAGAGAGAGAGAAATGCACAGCGACACACACACACACACACACACACACACACACACACACACAGAGAGAGAGAGAGAGAGAGAGAGAGAGAGACGGTGGAGTATTGGGCGCTTCGTCATCTGCCGGGCGTCTGTTGACACTGCGCAGGAAATCCGATTAGACCGGCACCTGACGCTAATGACTACGGCCAAATGAGCTTTAGTGCCCTCAGGAACAAAAATTTAATCACAGGGTGGAATAACAAGTGAAATACGTTCCTCCCACCGGATATTACCGTCCCTTGCTGACGTGTCGCGCTATTTCCGCTCTGATGAATTATTGAAGTTTGCGACGGTTTGTCTGAGCAAATGCGAAGGTTTACACAACACGTTCAGACAGCAGCAGAGGAACGTGCGTACTTCTATAATAGTCATTCGTTTCAGCTGCTGTGAAAGGCCTTATTTTTCGTAGTCTGAGATCTACATAACGCTTCTTCGGCAATTAAACGGGCAATACAGAACTTACACACCAAAATTATAAACTTTTGTCGGTATTTTGATAGTAGTGACTTCGTTGTTTGATCTCCAGTAGCAGGTCCAGCTTCACTTGGCTATTTGGGCTTATTTCTATTTTATCTTACAAGTGAATAACAGAAAAACTTTAAAGTTGTTTGTTTAGTTTCCGCTTGCAGGCCAAGCAACATGTGGCGACAAAGACATTGGTTCAGAATGAAAGATGGTTGGAAAAGTGTTGGCATCATACACGTAGGTGAATCGAAAACACCACATAATACGTGTGGCATACGTTACGAGTCAGCGCGATCTCGATGATAATTGCCACACACTCCTCTATTTCAGCTGAGACAGATTCTCTTTGCATAGTTGCTCAGGTTGGCATTCGTTCAGCATCTACCGAACTGTATGACGTTATATATCTCAGTTCAAGTTTCCAAACTGTTGATTTAACCTGATGGGAAATTTTCTACATGGTTTACTTAACATAACGCAGGGTAATTAAAGTCTGTGAAACATTTCAAACAGTCGGAAGGGGAGGGGTGGGGGAGGCTTGTTGTACCAATAAGATAGTGTTTTTTGTCGGTACTTCAGTGTAGTGACTGATTTCAGAACCGCAGAAAGGAATATGTACAAGGGATCACCATAAGCAGATTTCGTAATTTTCTACCGGTATTGTTGTTTCCAGAATGAGATTTTCACTCTGCAGCGGAGAGTGCGCTGATATGAAACTTCCTGCAGATTAAAACTGTGTGCCGGACCGAGACTCGAACTCCGGACCTTTGGCTTTCACGGGCAAGTGCTCCACCAACTGAGCTACCCAAGCACGACTCACGCCCCGTCCTCACAGCTTTACTTCCGCCAGTCCCTCGTCTCCTACGTTCCAAACTTAACAGAAGCTCTTCTGCGAATCTTGCAGGACTAGCACTCCTGAAAGAAAGGATATTGCGAAGACGTGGCTTAGTCACAGCCTGGGGGATGTTTCCAGAATGAGATTTTCCACTCTGCAGCGGAGTGTGTGCTGATATGAAACTTCCTGGCAGATTAAAACTACACTTGCCCATGAAAGGCAAAGTTCCCGAGCTCGACTCTCTGTCCGGCACACAGTTTTAATCTGCCAGGAAGTTTCGGAATTGTTGTTGATAGACATTAGGTCGCATTTGTCGCAGCATTTGTAAATATTTCGCGTTGTACACATTTGAGTGTTGTATATCACACTAAGGCTATTGGGAGTGTGTTGTTATATTTTCAGGAACAGAATTTTATGGCAAATAAACTGTGACATATTTTAAGAACTATTTATACAGGTTGTCTCAAACCTTTTGGTTCACATTGGAAAAGGTCGTAGTGGGTCCACAACAGATTATATTGAGGTGTGGAACCAACGATAGGAAGTGCATATGGACAAAAGCAGCCTAGAAAGCCTTACAACAACTTAGCTCATAGTAACTGTTCAAAGAATGTTCAAAGTGCATGCATTGCAGCGGCATACTCAGTTCTGTCGCACTCTCGGAAACATCATGGGTTTCTGATGTACACTCTAACAGGCAGTGGATGATAAACAGGGTACACTCCTGTCCGAAATTACTTAACACGACCTTACTTGCTGCCTCAATGTTTGACTGATCCGCGTTACCTGGTATTGGTTCAAATGGCTCTGAGCACTATGGGACTTCTGTGGTCATCAGTCCCCTAGAAGTTAGAACTACTTTAACCTAACTAATCTAAGGACATCACACACATCCATGTCCGAGGCAGGATTCGAACCTGCGACCGTAGCGATCACGCGGTTCCAGACTGAAGCGCCTAGAACTGCTCAGCCACTACGGCCGGCGGACATTAAAGACACTCAGTTCAAGTGTATCACATGTTCCATGGCAAGTGGCCTTCTGTTTCGCTGTACAAGATGGTGCACGACCATGAAATATGGCTTAACTGTCCACATGTTATACAGGGCGTCTCAAAACTTTTGGGGCAAATTGAAAAGGTTGATAGTGCGTCCACAGCCGATAGTACTGAGATAGGTCGGAACTGCATGTATACTGTATTGGCAGGCTGATGTGGCCGAGCGGTTCTAGGCACCACAGTCTGGAACCGCGCGACCGCTACGGTCGCAGGTTCCAATCCTGACTCGGACATGGATGTGTGTGATGTCCTTAGGTTAGTTAGGTTTAAGTAGTTCTAACTTCTAGGGGACTGATGACCACAGAAGTCCCATGGCGCTCAGAGCCATTTGAACCATTTAAACACTGACGAATTCAGGATTATTATTGTTTGACGGCACTGATTTTATCACTTAATATGATGTAATTGTTTTATGAACCTGATGATTGTCTGTGGACTGAAGCGCGAAGAAATTTTATGAGCAGCTCTTTGCAGTAAATCATGACGTTCGCCTTTAATTATGAAGTTCTTGGGACAGTTTAAAATATCGGTATAGGTAAATGTTGTTCAGATATTAACAGACTGTGCGGTAATGACTTCTTAACACTTATTTATACTTACCATGAATATCTCAAAAGTCGAAGTAGAACCTGTAAGAAATTAACTTGACGTGCTAAGCCAAAGACCCAATTGTGTCATGTATCACTGTCTGTTGAGAAACCTTGATATGTCTTCGTTATTTGGTTTAGAAACTATTTCAGCCGCGTATCGTGAATATTGTCTTTCTTCTTCTGTCCGTCTTCATCTAAGGACAATTTTTTTTTTTTTTTTGGTCATCAGTCTTCTAACTGGTTTGATTGGTTTGAAGTGGCCCGCTACGAATTCCTCTCCTGTGCTAACCTCTTCATCTCAGAGTAGCACTTGCAACCTACGTCCTCGATTATTTGCTGAATGTATTCCAGTCTCTGTCTTCCCCTACAGTTTTTGCCCTCTACAGCTCCCTCTAGTACCATGGAAGTCATTCCCTCATGTCTTAGCAGATGTCCTATCATCGTGTCCCTTCTCCTTATCAGTGTTTTCCACATATTACTTTCCTCTCCGATTCTGCGCAAAACCTCCTGACTCCTTACTTATCAGTCCACCTAATTTTCAGCATTTGTCTGTAGCACCACATCTCAAATGCTTCTATTCTCTGCAGTTCCGGTTTTCCCACAGTCCATGTTTCACTACCATGCAATACTGTACGCCAGACGTACATTCTCAAAAATTTCTTCCTCATATTAAGGCCGATATTTGATGTTAGTAGACTTCTCTTGGCCAAGAATACCCTTTTTGCCAGTGCTAGTCTGCTTTTGATGTCCTCCTTGCTCCGGCCGTCATTGGTTATTTTACTGCCTAGGTAGCATAATTACTTACCCTCATCTACTTCGTGACCATCAATCCTGATGTTAAGTTTCTCGCTGTCCTCATTTGTACTACTTCTCATAACCATCGTCCTTCTTCAGTTTACTCTCAACCCATACTCTGTACTCATTCGACTATTCTTTCAGTTCAGCAGATCATGTAATTCTTCTTCAGTTTCATTGAGGATAGTAATTTCATACGAATCGTAACATTGATATCCTTTCCCCTTGAAGTATAATTCCACTCCTGAACCTTTCTTTCCATCATTGCTTCCTCGATGTACAGATTGAAAAGTAGGGGCGAAAGGTTACATCCTTGTCTTACGCCCTTCTTAATCCGAGCACTTTGTTCTTGGTCGTCCACTCTTATTATTCCTTCTGGGCTGTTGCACATAGTGTATATAACCCGTGTCTCCCTATAGCTTATCACTACTTTTTTTACAATTTTGAACATCTTGCACCATTTTACACTGTCAAGTGCTTTTTCCAGGTCGACAAATCCTATGAACGTGTCTAGATTTTTATTTAGTCTTGCTTCCGCAATGTCATAATTGCCTCTCTCGTCCCTTTGCTTTTCCTAAAGCCAAAGTGATCGTCATTAGCGCATCTTCAATTCTTCTGTATATTATTCTTGTAAGCAGCTTCGATGCATGAGCTGTTAAGCTGATTGTGCGATAATTCGCGCACTTGTCAGCTCTTGCCGTCTTCGGAATTGTGTGGATGATGCTTTTCCAAAAGTCAAATGGTATGTCGCCACACTCATACATTCTACACACCAACGTGAATAGTCGTTTTGTTGCCATTTCCTTCGATGATTTTAGAAATTATGATGAAATGTTATCTATCCCTTCTGCTTTATTTAATCTTAAGTCCTCCGATGCTCTTTCAAATGCTGATCTCTTCTAAATCGAATTCTGTTTCTTCCTGTGTCACATCAGAAAAATCTTCCCCCTCATAGAGGCTTACAATGTATTTTTTCCACATATCCTCTCTCTCCCCTGCATTTAACAGTGGAATTCCCGTTGCACTTTCAATGTTATCACCCTTGCTATTAATGTCACCGAAGGTTGTTTTGAGTTTCCTGTATGCTGAGTCTGTCCTTACAACAATCATTTCTTTTACGATGTCTTCACATTTTTCCTGAAGCCATTTTGTCTTAGCTTCGTGCACTTCCTATTTATTTCATTTCTCAGCGACTTGTATTTCTGCCTCCTGAGTTTCCTGGAAAATTATTGTACTTCCTCCTTTCATCGATCAATTGAAGTATTTCTTCTTTTAACCATGGTTTCTATGCAGTTTCCTTCCTTGTACCTATGTTTTCTTTCCCAGCTTTTATGATGGTCTTTTTTAGAGATCACCATTCCTCTTCAACTGCACTGCCTCCTGAGCTATTCTTTTATTGTTGTACCTAGAGCCTTAGAGAACTGCAACCGTATCTCGTCATTCCTTAGTATTTCCGTATCTCCCTTCTATGCGTATTGATTCTTCCTGATCAATGTCTTAAACTTCAGCTTACTCTTCATTACTACTATATTGTGATCTGAGTCTATATCTGCTCCTCCGTACGCCTTACAATCCAGTATCTGATGTCGAAATTTCTATCTGACCATGATATAATTTGATTGAAATCTTCCTGTATCCCCCAGCCTTTTCCAAGTATACCTCCTCCTCTTGTGATTCTTGAACAGAGTATTCGCTATTACTAGCTGAAACTTGTTACAGAACTCAATTAGTCTTTCTCCTCTCTCATTCCTTGTCCCAAGCCCATATTCTCTAGTAACTTTTTCTTCTACTCCTTCCCATACAACTGCATTCCAGTCCTTCATGACTTTTAGATTTTCATCCCCCTTTACATACTGTATTACCCTTTCAATATCTTCATACACTTTCTCTATCTCTTCATCTTCAGCTTGCGACGTCGGCATGTATACCTGAACTATCATTGTCGGTGTTGGTTTGCTGTCGATTCTGATAAGAACAACCCTGTCACTGAACTGTTCACAGTAACATACTCTCTGTCCTACATTCCTATTCGTAACGAATCCTACTCCCGTTACACCATTTTATGCTGCTGTTGATATTACCCTGTACTCATCTGACGAGAAATCCTTGTCTTCTTTCCACTTTACTTCACTGGCACCTACTATATCTAGATTGAGTCCCTTTCTGATTTTCTGGTTTCCCTACCACGTTCAAGATTCTGACATTACACGCCCTGACATGTAGAACGTAATCCTTCCGTTGATTATTCAATCTTTATCTCATGGTAACCTACCCATTGGCAGTCACCTCCCGGAGATCCGAATGGGGGGACTATTCCGGAATCTTTTGCCAATGAAGAGATCATCATGACACTACTTTAATTACAAGAGACATGCCCTTGGATACACGTCACGTGTCTTTAATGCAGTGGTTTCCATTGCCTTCTGCATCCTCATGCCATTGAACATTGCTGATTCTTCCGTGTTTAGGGGCAGTTTGCCATCCCTAGGACAAGAGAGTGCTTCTTATGCTGGAAGTCTTCGGCCGCCAATGCTGATTATTGATCAAAATTTGAGCAGCAGCGGGATTCGAACCCGGGACCGAAGCCATCTTGTTTATGACTCAAAGACGGTACTCCTATACCACGGGTAAACTCTTCTTGTATACGTTATCACAAATAATAGTACTAGTATTCAGATGCATTTAAGCGTTTATTTTATAGGATTTCAATAGAGATCCTGTTACTAATGATATGCTCAGAATATTTCTCCGTTTCCGTTCTTGATTACTTTGGGAAGCGATTGCTTTGGTAACTGTCGATTTACAGATTAGAATTCTATAAAAGTCGAACCCTGCAGTCTTAATTTCTTGTGAGGAAGTGCGATCGATGTTTTTGTGTACACTGCAAACCATTTTGTCGCATTATATGTCATTTACCATGACCAGCCGTCAACAAACTTATCTTCTCCACACCAGTGCTTCTGAAACTGATATAAGAAAACGGAAAAGTTTTACTTTGGTCAACAGTAGTTGTGAATTTAGTCAAAATTCAACTTCTGATGACATCTTTCTTTTGTCACGCCATGTTGTGGTCACTCTGATGCATACCGACTTCGAACGATTTCTTTTCGGGGAATTAAGAACATACATTACTTTTCAATCACATTTCTTCTTTTATTCTGAGTGGGATACGTTGCATCCCATACTCAGCCGACGAGCGTAAGGCTGTAGAAGCAGGAATCCTGTATCGCTATTGTAGGAAATGCCGTAGTCCAGTTTGTGAGCCGTTGTCTTCCCGAGACTTGTTGTCAAACGTGAATCTTGTATCAGTGTCGTATGGAAGACTGTAGTGAGCGCTTGGACAGTGTAGTATTGGGTTAGTTTCGTTATGGACGAGGGAAAGGGTGAAACAGGATGCTGGCTCATAGGCGATTCCTTTCGAGCTTAACATCCGCACCCTACGGATGCGTCACCAGCTGCTGTATCACCGGTCTCATGACAGGTTTAGAGAATTTAATCCATGGCATTGGTACAAAGAATGGCGATCAGGGACTTTATGCCTCCAGCCCTCCTTCCCTGGCAGTGAAGATCCAGACAATGTTAACAGTACTGTGATTAAACTGGGTTGGCATGAGGACAGAACATAAAAAAAAATGAACCACAGTATTGCCGAATTAAATACTGAATAGATTCTTATTGTTATTTGCAGTGCCACTAAGTATAGACATGATTAGCGACTTCAATTATTTAATGCATAGCGATACACCGATAAGAATTGCATAGTTTCTAAAACAAATTTCCAATTTTTTTTTCATGATCTGCAGCTGTCCTGTATGACTCCTCTTGATAACACGGGCAACGACTAAGGGATGGTCCTATTCATTCCGATGCATATGTCATTAAGGAGATACAGTGTATACATTGCCGGAAAAACAATAATAATCCTGGAAAGACGACGTCGATTTTAATCCGATTACACTGTATGCCACCTGGGAGATAGCAGATGTACTGATAATGGTTTCAAACTCGTCCACCAGAAAGGAGCGTAGTGGCACAGATAACAGAGTGCCATCTGTGTCTGCCCTTTTATACGGAATGCTCACAGCCAGAAGACTCTGTGTGGCGTAAACGTGTGGAGCACTCGGGCAACCACTCGTGCCTCCTACAGTCAACTGAGCAGGGAGTGGCGGGATGGTACTTTCGGAGAATTGCCGGACAAGCTGGCCGAGCGACGCCAGTTGCGTCACGTGAACATTCGCACATGTGTATACGAGGTTTTTCACGTCCACTCAGCACATACGCCCACCAGGATATTTCTACTGCAAGGGGAGGGCGGCAGTGGTAGATCGCACAGATACCACAGCACAGGTAACAGATGTTGTGAGTCCAGGCGTGTTGTTGTTGTTGTGGTCTTCAGTCCTGAGACTGGTTTCATGCCGCACTCCATGCTACCCTATCCTGTGCAAGCTTCTTTATCTCCCAGTACCTACTGCAACACACATCCTTCTGAATCTGCTTAGTGTATTCATCTCTTGGTCTCCCTCTACGATTTTTACCCTCCACGCTGCCCTCCAATACTAAATTGGTGATTCCTCGATGTCTCAGAACATGTCCTACCAACCGATCCCTTCTTCTAGTCAAGTTGTGCCACAAGCTCCTCCTCTCCCCAATTCTATTCAATACCTCCTCATTAGTTATGTGATCAACCCATCTAATCTTCAGCATTCTTCTGTAGCACCACATTTTCAAAGCTTCTATTCTCTTCTTGACCAAACTATTTATCGTCCACGTTTCACTTCCATACATAGCCACATTCCATACAAATACCTTCAGAAACGACTTCCTGACACCTAAATCTACACTCTATGTTAACAAATTTCTCTTCTTCAGAAACGCTTTCCTTGCCATTGGCAGTCTACATTTTATATCCTCTATACTTCGACCATCATCAGTTATTTTGCTCCCCAAATAGCAAAACTCCTTTACTACTTTAAGTGTCTCATTTCCTAATCTAATTCCCTCAGCATCACTCAAATTAATTCGACTACATTCCATTATCCTTGTTTTGCTTTTGTTGATGTTCATCTTATATCCTCCTTTCAAGACACTGGCCGTTCCGTTCAACTGCTGTTCCAAGTCCTTTGCTGTCTCTGACAGATTTACAATGTCATCGGCGAACCTCAAAGTTTTTATTTCTCCTCCATGGATTTTAATTCCTACTCAGATTTTTTCTTTTGTTTCCTTTACTGCATGGTCAGAATACAGATTGAATAACATCGGGGATAGGCTACAACCGTGTCTCATTCCCTTCTCAATCACTGCCTCCCTTTCATGCCCCTCGACTCTTGTAACTGCCATCTGGTTTCTGCACGAACTGTAGATAGCCTTTCGTTCCCTGTATTTTACCCTGCCAACTTCAGAATTTGAAAGAGAATGTTCCAGTGAACATTGTCAAAAGCTGTCTCTAAGTCAACAAATGCTAGAAACGTAAGTTTGCCTTTCCTTAATCTATCTTCTAAGATAAGTCATAGGGTCAGTATTGCCTCACGTGTTCCAATATTTCTACGGAATCCAAACTGATCTTCTCCGAGGTCGGCTTCTACCAGTTTTTCCATTCGTCTGTAAAGAATTCGCGTTAGAATTTTACAGCTGTGACTTATTAAACTGATAGTTCGGTAATTTTCACATTTGTCAACAGCTGCTTTCTTTGGGATTGGAATTAGTATATTATTCTTGAAGTCTGAGGGTTTTCGCCTGTCTCATACATCTTGCTCACCAGATGGTAGAGTTTTGTCAGGACTGACTCTTCCAAGGCTGTCAGTAGTTTTAATGGAATATTATCTACTCCAGGGGCCTTGTTTCGACACAGGTCTTTCAGTGATCTGCCAAACTCTTCACGTAGTACCACATCTCCCATTTCATCTTCATCTACAACCTCTTCCATTTCCATAATATTGTCCTCAAGTACATCACGCTTGTATAGACCCTCTATATAGTCCTTCCAGCTTTTTGTTTCCCTTCTTTGCTTAGAACTGGGTTTCCATCTGAGATCTAGTCCAGACGTGTCGAACTGAAATACTGAGAACCAGTTATTAGCAGTGAGGCAAAGGGCACACACACAGAACTATCCCATCTTCCACTCACGCCGCAGCATCGTTGTGCACGGAACGACTGATGCACCAGAGAATCACTTGGAAGATGGAATGTGGCCTTCCGCGATGAAAGTAATTATGCGTGCATTCAAATAATGGTCGTTTATGCGTACGATGTACACATGGTGAGCGCTGTCTCATAGAGTGTATTCTTCTGGGACAGACTGGCCACACCCCAGGTCGTATGGTCTGTAGTGCGATAAGCTACAACTCTCGTCCACACTTTTGGTACTCCAGCAGGAGACGCTAACCAGATCGGTACGTGCAGAAAGTTGCTAGATCCGATCCTTTGCCATTCTTACAACAGAAGGAGATGTGCTGTTCCAACAGGATAACGCATTGCCGCTAACTGCCCGTGAAACTCATCGTGCTCTGAAAGACGTGCAACAACTTCCCTGGCCGGCAGGAACTCCGATCGAGCGCATGTGTGATATGGCGGCACATGCGACTCGTTAACCTACAAGTCTTACAGAACTACGTGAACAGATCGAGCCATCTGACACGATCTACTGGATGCCAGACTCAGCGCCTGCATTGCTGCCTATGGAGATTACAACACGTACTAGTATGGGCGTTTCAGTATGGGTCGATACCTGGTACTCCTGAACAACCTGTGCTATTGATAAGTAAATGCAATGATTTCGTGTACTCGTTATGTACTGTTGTAAGTGAATTGTGAACCTCTAAAGAGGTGTGCTACACTACTTGCCATTAAATCTGCTACACCAAGAAGAAATGCAGATGATAAACGGGAATTAAGTGGACAAATATATTATACTAGAGCTGACATGTGATTACATTTTCACGCAATTTGGGTGCATAGATCCTGAGAAATCAGTACCCAGAACAACCACCTCTGGCCGTAATAACGGCCTTGATACGCCTGTGCATTGAGTCAAACAGAGCTTGGATGTCGTGTACAGGTACAGCTGCCCATGCAGTTTCAACACGATACCACAGTTCATCAAGAGTAGTGAGTGGCGTATTGTGACTAGCCAGTTGACGGCCACCATTGACCAGATGTTTTCATTTGGTGCGAGATCTGGAGAATGTACTGGCCAGGCCAGCAGGCGAACATTTTCTTTATCCACAAAGGCCCGTACAGGACCTGAAACATGCAGTCGTTCATTATCCTGCTGAAATGTACGGTTTCGCAGGGATCAATTGAAGGGTAGAGCCACGTCGCAACACATCTGAAATGTAGCGTCCACTGTTCAAAGTGCCGTCAATGCGAACAAGAGGTGACCGAGACGTGTAACCGATGGCACCCCATACCATCACGCCACGTGATACACCAGTATGGCGATGACGAATACACGCTTCCAATGTGCGTTCACCGCGATGTCGCCAAACACGGATGCGACCATCATGATGCTGCAAGCAGAACCTGGATTCATCCGAAAAAATGACGTCTTGCCATTCGTGCACCCAGGTTCGTCGTTGAGTACACCATTGCAAGCGCCCGTGTATGTGATGCAGCGTCAAGGGTAACCGCAGCCATGGTCTCCGTGCTGATAGTCCATGCTGCTGCCAACGTCGTCGAACTGTTCGTGCAGATGGTTGTTGTCTTGCAAACGTCCCCATCTGTTGACTCAGGGATCGAGACGTGGCTACACGATCTGTTACTGCTATGCGGATAAGATGCCTGTCATCTTGACTGCTAGTGATACGAGGCCGTTGGGATCCAGCACGGCGTTCCGTATTACCCTCCTTAGCCCACCGATTCCATATACTGCTAACAGTCATTGTATCTCGACCAACGCGAGCAGCAATGTCGCGATACGATAAACCGCAATAGCGATAGGCTACAATCCGACCCTTATCAAAGTCGGAAACGTGATGGTACGCATTTCTGCTCCTTACACGAGACATCACAACAACGTTTCACCAGGCAACGCCGGTCAACTGCTGTTTGTGTATGAGAAATGGGTTGGAAACTTCCCTCGTGTCAGCACGTTGTAGGTGTCGCCACCGGCGCCAACCTTGTGTGAAAGCTCTGAAAAGCTAATCATTTGAATATCACAGCATCTTCTTCCTGTTGGCTAAATTTTGTGTCTGTAGCACGTCATCTTCGTGGTGTAGCAATTTATTGGCCTGTAGTGTATTTTTTATGGCTGCCTGGATGTGGAATGGACTGCATGAGGTGGAGTACATTTTAAAGTGACCATATCTTCGTTAGCCTTCGATGTCATTTTACCTTCTCGTATTATTGGAGAAATAATTGGAACTTTTGTACAAGTGAAAGAATGCTTAAGCCTCACTAATCTCAGCCACCATTTCTTTTCTTTGCAAAAGTCTGATGGAAAAAGCACCTGTGGGAAAAGAAACTGTTTGAAAGGCTATCGTATTGATTGGCAAATCATATGAAATCGAGTAGTGCAACTTGCTGACAAGGATGGCATGCGACGTCAGTACAGTAAACCGCTGGAAAGCGGTCACCAGGGCAGCGTCAGTAGTGCCTGAACAGAACAGAGAGGCGTCCATGGTGTTTGTGTGATGAAGGAGAATAATATGGGAGTGATGCAGATGTATTGAGGTACTTAGCAATTTAGGCAATACTGAGGACACAATATCAAAATTATCGAGCAAGTTTCATTTTGCCAAAGTGGTGAACACAGTGAAATAATGAGGCGCAATCAGAAGCAAGGTTTTTGGTAACAGGCTGGTATTGAAATGAATTGGAAATTATAATGGATACATGACAATTAAAACCCTCAGCTGCCGTCAGGTGTTGTTGTTATACCTCGATGGGGACAGCTGAAAATGTGTGCCCCGACCGGGACTCGAACCCGGATCTCCTTTTTACATGGCAGACGCTCTCTCCATCTGAGCCACCGAGTACACAGATGAACAGCGCGACTTCAGGGTCTTATCCCTTGCACGTGTCCCGTGAGACCCACCTTCCGAACTGTCCACAATTCTACATATGTAATGTACCTAATAGATATTTGCCCATCCACTCATTACTCGCGCACGCTTTGACGATTCCCGTAAGAGTTCGGGCAACCTGTGCACATTCGTAGAGACGAAGGTCAGTGGTTGGGTAGTCAGTAACTATATATATGAAGATAGGCAGAAAACTGTTTCAAGACTAAGGCTCGGCAATTTCATTGATGCAGATTCAAGTTTGCGTGAAGCTTATTTTTCACGAACATTGCTCACCATTTAGATTGCGACTTATAAACACACACAAAATTCCCTTGCGGAAATAAAGATTTAAAAAAGTAAATCCTGTAGTAGGCACCCTATACATGTCTTACTGTGCCAGGATCGACAGAATGAGTATAAACAGTTTATAACTCAAGGCTACGTTATGATGTTAATGAAGAAATTGAAATATACGAAATAAAAAAAAATCGCTAATACCGGAAACCACACACCCTGCGTGTTCAGGTTGCGGGAAGGTCGTTGTTTTTAAAGGAATCAGGTAACGATATGTCCATATTGGGGTTTCGACTCCCTTCGCAGTAGTCTGTAGGAAAGTTTCGCAAATAAACGATGTAAAACAAAACCAAAATAGTGCCGTTATGTGTGACACTAACCCCCAAGAGACGTAGTTGTGCCAATTTCCTGTGTCATGAGAAGAGAAGGGACGCCGAACAAATCGTTCGGGTGACGGCGTGACAAGTGTGTTCAAGTAGGAGCCATCGGGTGGCGTGTCGCGGCGCGGCGCGGCGCCGTAACAACGCATCGTTATCGGAAACGTCCGTCCGCCCTAACAGCTACCGCCCTTGGCTGGAGGCAAGCGTCTCCGACACCAGCCTCCTTTCCGTCTGATATAAAACGCAAGAATGCATACAATACACAAGACCACTCCATAAGCAATCTTTACACTTTCGGACTTGAATTATTTTAAAACTACACTACTGGCCATTAAAATTGCTACACCAAGAAGAAATGCAGATGATAAACGGGTATTCATTGGACAAACATATTATACTAGAACTGACATGTGATTACATTTTCACGCAACTTGGGTGCATAGATCCTGAGAAATCAGTACCCAGAACAACCACCTCTGGCCGTAATAACGGCCTTCATAAGCCTGGGCATTGAGTCAAACAGAGCTTGGATGGCGTGTACAGGTACAGCTGCCCATGCAGCTTCAACGCGATACCACAGTTCATCAAGAGTAGTGAGTGGCGTATTGTGACGAGCCAGTTGCTCGGCCACCATTGACCAGACGTTTTCAGTTGGTAAGAGATCTGGAAAATGTGCTGGACAGGGCGTATTGTGACGAGCCAGTTGCTCAGCCACCATTGACCAGACGTTTTCAATTGGTGGGAGATCTGGAGAATGTACTGGCCAGGCCAGTAGTCGAACATTTTCTGTATCCAGAAAGGCCCGCACAGGACCTGCAACATGCGGTCGTGCATTAGCCTACTGAGTTGTAGGGTTTTGCAGGGATCGAATGGAGGGTAGAGCCACGGGTCGTAACACATCTGAAATGTAACGTCCACTGTTGAAAGTGCCGTCAATGCGAACAAGAGGTGACCGAGACGTGTAACCAATGGCGCCCCGTACCATCACGCCGGGTGATACGCCAGTATGACGATGACATATACACGCTTCCAATGTGCGTTCACCGTGATGTCGAAAAACACGGATGCGACCATAATGATGCTGTAAACAGAACCTGGACTCTTCCGAAAAAATGACGTCTTGCCGCAGGCTCGTCTTTGAGTACATCATCGCAGGCGCTCCTGTCTGTGATGCAGCGTCAAGGGTAACCGCAGCCATGGTCTCCGAGCTGATAATCCATGCTGCTGCAAACGTCGTCGAACTGTTCGTGCAGATGGTTGTTGTCTTGCAAACGTTCCCATCTGTTGACTCAGGGATCGAGACGTGGCTGCACGATCCGTTACAACCATGCGGATAAGATACCTGTCATCTCGACTGCTAGTGATACGAGGCCGTTGGGATCCACCACGGCGTTCCGTATTACCCTCCTGCAGCCATCGATTCCATATTCTCCCAACAGCCATTGAATCTCGACCAACGCGAGCAGCAATGTCGCGATACGATAAACTGTAACCGCGATAGGCTAGAATCCGACCTTTATCAAAGTCGGAAACGTGATGGTACGCATTTCTGCTCCTTACACGAGGCATCACAACAACGCTTCACCAGGCAACGCCGGTCAACTGTTGTTTGTGTATGAGAAATCGGTTGGAAACTTTCCTCACGTCAGCACGTTGTAGATGTCGCAACGGCGCCAACCTTGTGTGAATGCTCTGAAAAGCTAATCGTTTGCATATCACAGCATCTTCTTCCTGTCGGTTAAATTTCGCGTCTGTAGCACGTCATCTTCGTGGGGTAGCAAATTTAATGGCCATTAGTGTATGTTACGTAGTAACTGGGTTTCAATATCTGACAGGACAACTCATGAAGTTGTTTCCACATCCATACACGTCAAGGTATGGAACGGTTGCGGCGCGAACTACCTGCACTCAATTTCTGTACATGTACGCCTCAAGAACTCCACGGCGACGTTTTCGAAGGTACACTCTAAGACAAAGAGACGACGCATCACGAAGGAATTACGCGAATGAGATGGAATTGGGTATATGTGACGTACATGTACAGACAAACTAATTATTCCAGAATGAGATTTTCACTCTGCAGCGGAGTGTGCTCTGACATGAAACTTCCTGGCAGATTAAAACTGTGTGCTGGACCGAGACTCAAACTCGGGACCTTTGCCTTTCGCGGGCAAGTGCTCTACCAACTGAGCTACCCAAGCACGACTCACGCCCCCTCCTCACAGCTTTACTTCTGCCAGTACCTCGTCTCCTACCTTTCAAACTTCACAGAGGCTCTCCTTCAAACTAATTATTACCATTTCAGAAAAAACTGGATTATTTTTTCAAGGGGAAAGAGGTGACGAAGTTAATAATGCGTTGGCCGACCTCTGTCCCTTACGTAAGCAATTTTTTGGCTTGGGTTTGATCGACATATATGTCCCCCTTAGGGATGCCGTGTTAAGTGCTGTCCAAGTTGCGAGTTAGATCGTCAAAACGCCGAGATGATAGGAGTACCCTGGCCATAATCCACCAAACGTTCTCAGTTGGGGACAGATCCTGTGACCTTATCAGCTAGTCCTTGGCTGGCCGTGGCACTTGGTGCCAATGACGTCGTTGAAATTAATTTGCACTTTGTTTCGCAAAATCGATACACAAAATGAAATTGAGCGCGGTTTTTCGGAAAGTGTGCCACAGTGCTCTTCCAGAAAAATTTACAGACGCAACGCCGGCTGCGGTAAACACAAAAATCAACCGCGAGCACGCGCAGCTAGGAATTAAAACAGTGAGTCCGAGCTTCTTCGCTGCGAAAGACAGACTGAACTCTTGCATGAACCACTGTTACAGGCTTCTGTAGCGTGTTATCTGGGTGACGAAGTTAGCTCATATACGGTAGATGAGAATATAAAGAAAAACTGTGTATTGTTTTTCGATGTAGCATCGTGTCGATCGAGAAACATAAGTACTTTACGAGAACTTACGTCACATACACTGATCATTCATAAACACAAGCTGTTCTCCGATCTTTATTCTTAATATCAAACTATCAGTTTAGAAACCTCTACTATGGTATAATTTTAACAATAATAAGTTGGAAGCCATTTATATGGTATATCTAGGGTAAGCAAAATAAATCTGGTATCAAAAATATTTCATACAATTCGGCTTTCTTGAAAGGTGCAAGTACCAGAGCAGCATCTTTGAAGCTGCACTTGGTAGTGAAAGCAAGACTTAAGAAAAATCAAGACACGTTCATTGGCTTCGTCCACCGCGGAAAATCGTTCGACAGCGTAAAATGTTGCAACATGTTCGAAACTCTAAGAACAACAGGAGAGAGCTATCTAAAAAAAACCGATGATATACAATATGTACAAGAATGTGTGTGTGTGTGTGAAATCTTATGGGACTTAACTGCTAAGGTCATCAGTCCCTAAGCTTACACACTACTTAACCTAAATTAACCTATGGACAAACACACACCACCATGCCCAAGGGAGGACTCGAACCTCCGCCGGGACCAGCCGTGTACAAGAATCAAGAGGGGACAATATGAACAGAAGATCAAGAACGAAGTGCTCGGATTAAAAAGCTTTTAAGAGAGATTGATGTACTTCTTTGGTCCTGCTGTTCAGTCAATACTTCTAAGACGCAGAACTCGAAATTAAAAGAAAAATTCAAGAGTGGGAATGAATTTCAAAGCTAAAGGATATCAGTGATAAAGTTCGTTGATGACATTTTCATGCTCAGTGAAAGTGAAGAAGAATTACAAAACGGCCCCAGAAGTAAATAATAAACCGAATAAGTAATAATAAGCCGAATAAATGGGAAAGTAATATGAAGTAATGGAAACGAACTTAGCGATAAATTTAACATCACAATTGGTGATCACGAAGTAGACGACACTACGAAATTCTACTATCTTGGATGCAAGGACAGCAAAAAAGCAGATCATCATAGCTAAACATGGCATTCCTGGCCAAAATACACTATGTGATCTAAAGTATCCGGACACCCCCCCCCCAGAACATTCGTTTTTCATATTAGGTGTATTATGCTGCCACCTACTGCCAGGTACTCCATATCAGCGACCTCAGTAGTCATTAGACATCGTGAGAGAGCAGAATGGGAGGCTCCGCGCAATCAGCGAAGAAAATATCACATGGAAAACACTGAAAAGAATACGAGGCAGCTTTATAGGGCATATGTGAAGATATCAGGGAATAACTGCCAAGGTATTATAGGAAGCACTATAGAGTAAATATTGCGAGGGAAGAGGGAGGTTGTACTGCACGTAACAAATAATAGAGGGCGTAGGGTCTAAGAGCTAGTGTGAGATGAAGAGTCTGCCACAAGAGAGGAATTCGTAGCAGGCTGCATCAAACCAGTCAAAAGAATGAAGACAAGGAAAGGAACATTTTGTTTCACTGTGTATAAAATGCCTGATACATCTTCAACGCTCGTCATGAGCGGCACTGTCACTATTGAGGGAGTACTGTGACATTTCAGATTCGTGTTAAATGTGGCGCCATTAATCTTTATGTACATGGCATCCCTTTAGAGATTTTAACGAAAAGCTGTTGATATCTTTGGCTAATATTTGCTGATTGATTATGTCCCAAATCAGTTCGAATTTAATTGGTAATGAAAATGATATAATCTAATAAGGGAAACCCCTTTTCTTTCAAAATTCTCTCCTCTGTGTACACAAGCAAAACTTCGTTTTCCTTAAGAAGTTCAAACAGCACTCGCTTCATCACGTATTCTGAGACCAAGATATCGCTTTATAACAGTGATAATGTATTTTATTTGTGAGCCGTTCAACAACTAGCAATGATCAAGATTCGGAATAAAACATTCCTGCTCCTACTTCTGGCAATTTCAGCTGCTCATCTCGTCAGCAGAATAATGAGGGCTTTCTGTTTCTATTCTTTAGTGTACAGCACGCTCCAGATCACGCGGTTGTGGCCTAACGGGTTTGTGGTTTGTTCAGACGCAGTTTGGCGAATATTGAAAAAAAAATCCCTGCAGTTTTCAGCTATAATTAAAGAGAATATTTATGTTTTGAATACATTATTGCGCATTTTATCTCCGGACTACGCTGAAGACTTCCAACCGTCGGATATCCCAAAAATGTTTTTCCGTTCCTGCTCATTTCATTTTATCTTCGTGTATGCGGGGAGTCTCCGCTTGAACATATTCGCAGATAATTTCCTGTCTATTTGTTTGCCTAGACTTTTATCTAGAAGCTTAAGATAAATAATTTCTAATTCACTTAAGGCTGTCAGTAAATGAAAATGATTCAAGTTTTGTTCTGGGACAGCTCCCTACAGAATCATTGGTCCCTTTTCATACGAAATAAAAGCCTAGTCCTAAACATCGCCAGAAGGTATGTATTGTTGATAATACTTTTCTATCCGCTGACAGATCTCAATTACAGTTTTTAAAATGAATCATTGACTATCTTTTAACATGTACCCTGTATCTTGTGTTGTTGAAGTTGGGGACAGTGCTAGGATGATGTGAAATAAATGAAATGGTATTGCTCTAACGATCTTAAGGATATTAGACGTTAGAGATATATTAGGAAAGTAAGCATCTGCAGTAAAACCATCAGGATTATGGGACGGCCATACAAGCCGTGATCGTGGAACCTGTTATCATGAACGTGGATGTACCGAAATGTATTAATCTTTTACTAAATCATGGAGGACTATGTTCTTTTCAGTATACTAATATTCTGACCTTTAACTATAGTCAAGGAAAACTCAATGCAAAGTGGAAACGGAGAACATGTTAGATATAGTCAAGAAAAACATTAAGAGAAATGTGGTACGATTATTTCCCAGCACCGATATTAAAACAAATTTTACGAACTAAAGTGTATATATATATATATATATATATATATATATATATATATATATATATATATATATATATATATATATAGTCAAGAAAAACATAAAGAGAAATGTGGTACGATTATTTCCCATCTCCGATATGAAAACAAATTTGACGAACTAAAGTGTGTTTAAAGTGTATATACACTCCTGGAAATTGAAATAATAACACCGTGAATTCATTGTCCCAGGAAAGGGAAACTTCATTGACACATTCCTGGGGTCAGATACATCACATGATCACACTGACAGAACCACAGGGACATAGACACAGGCAACAGAGCATGCACAATGTCGGCACTAGTACAGTGTATATCCACCTTTCGCAGCAATGCAGGCTGCTATTCTCCCATGGAGACGATCGTAGAGATGCTGGATGTAGTCCTGTGGAACGGCTTGCCATGTCATTTCCACCTGGCGCCTCAGTTGGACCAGCGTTCGTGCTGGACGTGCAGACCGCGTGAGACGACGCTTCATCCAGTCCCAAACATGCTCAATGGGGGACAGATCCGGAGATCTTGCTGGCCAGGGTAGTTGACTTACACCTTCTAGAGCACGTTGGGTGGCACGGGATACATGCGGACGTGCATTGTCCTGTTGGAACAGCAAGTTCCCTTGCCGGTCTAGGAATGGTAGAACGATGGGTTCGATGACGGTTTGGATGTACCGTGCACTATTCAGTGTCCCCTCGACGATCACCAGTGGTGTACGGCCAGTGTAGGAGATCGCTCCCCACACCATGATGCCGGGTGTTGGCCCTGTGTGCCTCGGTCGTATGCAGTCCTGATTGTGGCGCTCACCTGCACGGCGCCAAACACGCATACGACCATCATTGGCACCAAGGCAGAAGCGACTCTCATCGCTGAAGACGACACGTCTCCATTCGTCCCTCCATTCACGCCTGTCGCGACACCACTGGAGGCGGGCTGCACGATGTTGGGGCGTGAGCGGAAGACGGCCTAACGGTGTGCGGGACCGTAGCCCAGCTTCATGGAGACGGTTGCGAATGGTCCTCGCCGATACCCCAGGAGCAACAGTGTCCCTAATTTGCTGGGAAGTGGCGGTGCGGTCCCCTACGGCACTGCGTAGGATCCTACGGTCTTGGCGTGCATCCGTGTGTCGCTGCGGTCCGGTCCCAGGTCGACGGGCACGTGTACCTTCCGCTGACCACTGGAGACAACATCGATGTACTGTGGAAACCTCACGCCCCACGTGTTGAGCAATTCGGCGGTACGTCCACCCGGCCTCCCGCATGCCCACTATACGCCCTCGCTCAAAGTCCGTCAACTGCACATACGGTTCACGTCCACGCTGTCGCGGCATGCTACCAGTGTTAAAGACTGCGATGGAGCTCCGTATGCCACGGCAAACTGGCTGACACTGACGGCGGCGGTGCACAAATGCTGCGCAGCTAGCGCCATTCGACGGCCAACACCGCGGTTCGTGGTGTGTCCGCTGTGCCGTGCGTGTGATCATTGCTTGTACAGCCCTCTCGCAGTGTCAGGAGCAAGTATGGTGGGTCTGACACACCGGTGTCAATGTGTTCTTTTTTTCCATTTCCAGGAGTGTATATATATATATAAGCACCAATGTGACAGCGTCTCTCTCCTGGATATTCTTTTGCGCGACTGCTACGGCCGCAGATTCGAATCCTGCCTCGGGCATGGATGTGTGTGATGTTCTTAGGTTAGTTAGGTTTAAGTAGTTCTAAGTTCTAGGGGACTGATGACCACAGATGTTAAATCCCATAGTGCTCAGAGCCATTTGAACCATATTTTTTTTATATTCTTTCTCTGGCGCTCTTTCTCTGACTCTGTCGTTCTAATAAGATGGCTCTGTGTCTTCCACCTCTGCACGACTGTATAGTGTATTATTAGCTGTGAAATATGTTTTTAACTTAAACTATTATTTAATGCTTTCATTTCGTGGTTGTAATCGCCCTGTGTCAAATAACGAAGCATTTACAACAATTCTAGCACGCTGAGGAGTCGAGACAACATAGCATCGCAGGAGGTAAAGCACAGCCCCCATTACGCAGCAAATTTGAATTTAGTACTTTTCTGTACAGTCGCGCAGTTTATATTACATTTCTATTTCACAGGACCCTGCAGACCCGGAGGAGATTTTATTTACATCGAAACAAGTAAGTGTAGGATAAATTATTGATTTTTGAGCTGGCTTTGCTACTAACCAACAGAGACATAGTTTTAAATCATGTTATAAACGAAAGGTGTGCGATTATGCACTTTTAAAGCATTATAGTGAGAAGTATTTGCAATGACAGTTATTTACAGGGCCACAGTTTATTGTGCGGTGCGAAAATAGATTGTTTTTGCTTTGTTATTTGTTATAACAGCATTAAGGCAACAAGAATGAGATGCAAGGTTCAATTCATGACTATTAAAGTAAATGAGGCTGAGAATTGTCTTAGAATTTACGTCGCAAACGAAAGTGTTGCGCCAGAACCCATGCTGTGCGAGCTTATTTTAAATACTTGGATTGATTCAAAGAAAACCATAAAAGCATTCAATTACAAAAAACAAAAATTATTTTCACATTAAAAACACCATAGTCCGATACACTTGTGACGTTGGCCACGCAGAGACTACCATACTCGAGTTTCCTTTATCGTCTTCTCAGTAATTGCTCTTCGTCTTATTTATCTTCTTCTCCTATATTACTATCTGAACAGCTCGACAGACATACTCGTTTTGAACGCAGTAAAATCGTCTCTGCACCATTACATAACATAGAAATCTTCTGAAAATCATTTTCTGTGTCAGGAACCCGACTTCATTTTCCCTGTTGTTTGAAAAAGATCATTGCACAGTCCTTTCAAAATTCGGAGGACAGCTAATGGTCTACCTTCTATCACCACAGCGGTCTCTTTCGTGTACTTGTCTGCAGGTCACGCTTGTCAGCTCCCCCGTCCCCCACCACTTTTCTTGAACTTTATCAACACAATCCTCTAATGAGACTTCGTTCTTTCTTAAAAGCCGTTGTCACTGTTACTTCAATCTTGTCCTGTCTCATTAATCCCCTCCTTTTCTTCTGATACTAAACATGTCTTCAACTGTGTTAAACTAACCAATTATTATAACCGTTAATGTGTAATACTATTGCTATAAGATGATATTATTTATGTTGTATATGTAGTTATTCCGAAAATAATTTCTCAGATGCGCACGGAAGACGAAGTAAAACAGGCCTTACATCATCCGCCTCAGATGCAGATGAAGTAAGTTTGCTTGCCTATCTTAGGGTGAATGAAACATTTTTCAAACCCGTTTGTTTCGCCCATGTTTTAGTAGTAATTTAACTACCAGCATCGGCAGAAAATAATAATGTTTGCATTTTTTTTTTTTTTTTTGCATATGTTGTTCCTGGTCAGAGCAAGAGAGTGTCTTAATCCCCTAATCAGGTAAGAATAAATAAACCATAAATATAAAAGTAAGTATTTTAGTATTTCGGATTATCAGTGTCTTTGGTTATCCATGCAGTCTCGGATCCGCGACTGTATCTTGTTGTACGAGGCGTGTTTTTTAAGTAAGTACCGTTTTGAAATTTAAAAAAACGTGCTGAGATATCTCAGTAATTTTACTTTTACATGAAATCCCGTACCTTAATCTACTTTTCTACATAATTCCCGTCAATATTGAGGCACTTGTCATAGCGTTGTACCAGTTTTTGAATACCGTCCTCATAGAAGTCTGCCGCCTGACTTGTTAACCACTGCATGACCACTGTTTTGACTTTGTCATCGTCTTGAAGGCGCTGACCGCCAAGGTGTTTCTTCAAGTGCAGGAACAGATAGTAGTCACTGGGCGCAAGATCGGGGCTGTGCGGAGGATGATTTAGAGTTTCCCGTCGAAAAGATGTGATGAGATCTTTTGTCTGACTCGACACATGCGGACGGGCATTGTCTTGCATCAAAACGATGCCCTTGCTCAACTTCCATGGACTGTTGCTTTGATTCTGGTGTGACGTAGGCCCCCCATGTTTCATATCCCGTAACAATTTGGCTTAAGGAATCATCACAGTCGTTGTGGTACCGCACAAGGAAAGTCAATGTACAGTCTAAACGTTTGGCTTTGTGCACATCCGTCAACATTTTAGGTACCCAACGTGCGCACAGTTTTCGGTAATTCGAGTGTTCGGTCACAATGCCATACAAAACACTACGAGAAACACTAGGAAAGTCATCCCGCAAGGAGGAAATCGTAAAGTGTCTGATTTCTCTCACCTTATTGTGCACTTCATGCACCAAACTTTCATTAACGACCGAAGGACGCCCATTCCGTTGTTCATCATGCACATTTCTGCGGCCATCTTTAAATGCTCTCACCCACTTGCATCACTGATAATGTTCTCTCCGTAAACCGCACAGGTTTCACGATGAATATCGATCGCTTTTAGGCCTTTAGCACTAAGAAATCTTATAACAGCCCGTACTTCACAGTCGGCGGGACTCACGATTATCGGAGGCATCTTAAACACTCAGTAAACAAAAAAAAAAAAAAAAAAAAAAATAGGCATATGGCTCCGAGCACTATGGGACATAACTTCTGAGGTCATCGGTCCCCTAGAACTTAGAACTACTTAAACCTAACTAACCTAAGGACATCACACACATCCATGCCCGAGGCAGGATTCGAACCTGCGACCGTAGCGGTCGTGCGGTTCCAGACTGTAGCGCCTAGAACCACTCGGCCACTCCGGCCGGCCACTCAGTACACAACGTAAACAAGGAAGAATCAGACTGTAATGGCGTCAGTGTGTAGATTTAGGCACACGCTTTCATGTAAAAATTAAATTATTGAGATATCTTAGCACGTCTTTTTTAAATTTCAAAACGGTAATTACTTAAAAAATACGCCTCGTAGCTTGCTGTACTTCGAAACACTCCATGTAACTTTTCCAGAATGAAAGCAGATGAGCTGCAGCGATTTCTTTGGAGATGTCTCCTCATTAAACATTTAAAGAAAAGAAAGTGCTCGCGAACGAGTGATGGCCTTAGATCCAGACTGTTGTTATGCTCATGGGAGCGCTATTCCCTCAGTCCAAGAAATTTGATAGCGTGTTTAGTTACAAGTATTTGCCGCCGGTAGAGATATTTCAGACAGACAAAACTTTCCGTTGCAGTAGCGACAGGATCATTGTAGCAACTGAGCGTTTGTAGAGTTGCAGAGACAGTACGATGGTAGACTAGGGTTCTGTGTTCGCCACTAGCTAGTGTCTTATCGCCCTAGACAGAGCAGTCCCACAGGGACCGTCCTCGTGAGGTGATCCTGCAGCTAACGCGGGATCTATCTCGCGCTGTAACGCGACGGCTGCGAGTGGCGGCGATAGAAGACTAGTGTCGCCCCGGGCGCGAGCTGCGCGTTAGTTTAACAGCGCGTCGTTATCTGGAAGAGCGCTCCTCGCGGCCTGGAGGAGGCCCTCCAGCCGCTGGAAGCTCGCTCCGAGCGACTGCCGACCCGGCGCGGCATGGTTGTCCGCCGTGGAGCGGCGCTGCGGCAGTTAGACCGCTAATGGCTTTCGAATACGCGGCCGGCTCAGCGCTTTCCGATGCGGCGACCCGCCTCCCAAGAACGCCCCACAGATACGGCGCCAGCCGGCATAGAAATGGCCTCATTCCGCCGACGCCCGCTGAATTAGCGCGCTTGTAAATGCCGCCATCAAAATCGGTCGCCGCACAGTTTTTCTTTCTTTTGTGCGGCGGACAGCGCCGGGTCTGGGGAAAACGATCCGGCCGACTTTTTTTTCCTCCCTGTCTTTTCTTTTCTTTTTTTGCGAAGGCACGGCTGAGGATAAGCGCTGAACTGGCCGTGGTTGGCGACACTGCGAGGCGTTTTAAGACTCGCCTACGACCAGAGCCGAACCTTACCGAGGTGATCCTGCGCCCCTGGCACAAGCGCTAAAGCCATGCACCCCTCCCCATTCCCCCACCTCGTCCCAACTTCCCCGTAAAACTACCATTCTGCAGTTTTTTCAATTCGGATTTAGCATATTTTATAATCACGCAAGCTCCGCAATTGCTAAAAATGTATGGAATCGAACTTATTTACTAATCAGAGGTACTGAATTGTGTCAAGATGCAACTTTCTGCTTCTAGTTGCGACTTCGCCCACTTTGAAGTTAGGGAACGCGAAATTATAATAAACTAGCTTTCTCTCCATGGCTTCACTTACATACATATTCCACATCTGCATTACACACATCACCACCTCCATTGCGTCCACTTTTTCATGCCCAAATCTCTCTGTCCACCCCATGGTCTCGCATCTATCTGAATATATTCTGCTCCCAACTCTATCTGTTTCTTCGTCTCCTCCTGCCCCTCTCTTCGTCTACCTGCTTTGTTCCCCTCTGAAGCCATATCTTCCTTTCCCATCGCTCTACCCATAATCTCCTGTCCCTCGTTCTGTCCATCTCCCCCTCCCCTTCTTTCTTTTCCATCTAACCATGCCCCCTCTAAACCTTCCATCAGCGTCTCCCACTCCTCCCTCCTCTCTCTGCCTATCTCCTGGTCCCTCTTCTCTCTACATCTACATCTACATCTACATCCATACTCCGCAAGCCACATGACAGTGTGTGGCGGAGGGTACCCTTAGTACTTCTATCAGTTCTCCCTTCTATTCCAGTCTCGTATTGTTCGTGGGAAGAAGGATTGTCGGTATGCTTCTGTGTGGGCTCTAATCTCTCTGCTTTTATCCTAATGCTCTCTTCACGAGATATACGTAGGAGGGAGCAATATACTGCTTGACTCTTCGGTGAAGGTATGTTCTCGAAACTTTAACAAAAGCCCATACCGAGCTACTGAGCGTCTCTCCTGGAGTTTATCTATCATCTCCGTAACGCTTTCGCGATTACTAAATGATCCTGTAACGAAGCGCGCTGCTCTCCATTGGATCTTCTCTATCTCTTCTATCAACCCTATCTGGAACGGATCCCACACTGCTGAGCAGTATTCAAGCAGTGGGCGAACACGCGTACTGTAACCGACTTCCTTTGTTTTCGGATTGCATTTCCTTAGGATTCTTCCAATAAATCTCAGTCTGGCATCTGCTTTACCGACGATCAACTTTATGTGATCATTCCATTTTAAATCATTCCTAATGCATACTCCCAGATAATTTATGGAATTAACTGCTTCCAGTTGCTGACCTGCTTTCTATGTATTCGCAGCACATTACACTTGTCTACATTGAGATTCAATTGCCATTCCCTGCACCATGCGTCAATTCGCTGCAGATCCTCCTGCATTTCAGTACAATTTTCCATTGTTACAACCTCTCGATACACCACAGCATCATCTGCAAAAAGCCTCAGTGAATTTCCGATGTCATCCACAAAGTCTCTGACCAAATCTCCCCCTCCCTCTTCTTCTCCTGCAGATACTCTTCCTGACGTCGCCACCATGTCCTTGTGTATCTCCTCCACACTCTCTCTCTCTCTCTCTCTCTCTCTCTCTCTCTCTCTCTCTCTCTCTCTCTCTCTGCATCTGATTTTCCTCCACACTTTCTGTACCCATCTCATCCTTTCAACTCTTTTTATGTCCATCTACATCTCTCCACTCTCCCTATCCATCAAACCGTTTCCAGCTCTCTCTAACAATCACCTCCTCACCTTCTCTATCTGTCTATCTATTATTCCACACATTTTCTATCAATGTCTTCCTCTCTACTCATCTGTCATCTTTCACCAAGTCTCTGCTCAGCTACTCCCATTTCCATATGCAGTCTCTGCAGGGCATGCCAGTACTACCCAGACAACACATCAGTCATGCATGACAGCCTATATATCAGGTGTAAGTAACACCTTTTGCCTGTATCTCCGCTCCTAGGGGAGCTAGGACGTCCTATTCCCGACAGTTCTGATTATCATGTAGCAAGCAGTATGTGCTCCAGATCTGGTTGAAACCAGTCCAGTGTTTTAGCAGGAGATGCTGGACATAAATGCATGAATACATACATCATGCTTCATGTGTAAGAAAATGAAAAAGATCTGCACCACTGGTCTAGGGGCAGTATGGCTTTCGGAGGGCTACAGTGCTACAGCATGGATGTGTGCCTGTGTCCCACACATGGGGTAATGCTTGCCTTTATTTGCGCTTATATTGGCCATCACATATGTGCCAGCAGTACTAGCAAGACCACATGGTGAACTGAGGTCGTAAAGCAGTGCTATGATTCAGCTTTTGCCCCAACTTTGCATGACACAAAGCACTTGATGTGGAACCTGTTTAACAGAAAAGGTGTTGGACATGATAGTTACACATTTTTCAGTCATCAGCAAGCACAGTGTACATGGAGAGTATCAGTGATGCCACGTGAGACGAAGTCTTTATGGAAGCAAGTCGAGGACTCTGTTTCTGCCACTCAGATGGCCACATAGGCACTCTGACCGTGGATCATGCTGGTTTGGGAGTTTTAACAATTAGAGTATTTGAGCTGCCTTTTGAACTACCTGCTGAAGTGGTGATAGCCACCTTCTGTCCCTACGGCGTGGTTCTCGACCACATAGCCGAGGAATGGGCACATTTCAAGACATACCCTGCCTTGAATGGTGTCCAGCAAGTGTGTGTATTGATCTCCATAGCCATGTCATCTGCAACCTCTGAATCAGGGGGTGCAGAGCCTTTATCATTTATGACGGCGAGCCTGCATGTGCACGGGATGTGGCCAAGGACTTCTTCAACCAGAATGTGTACATCGACTGATCGCACAATTACCATCTACCCCCAACCAAACCGGACTATTCTGCTGCTGACTCATGCAACGGCGCTAACTGCTGCTAATGTATCACAAAGCCTGCCACTTAGCCACCCCATTCCATAACAACCATCACAAAATGATGGTTTGGATGACGCAAAGGGACAAATAGAGAGAGAGGCCGACACACAACAGCTTCCTTCACCTAACACCATGACCATTGACGCCACTGTGTCCACCCTGGCTCCCTTGTGGTGTCGACAGAAGTTTTTGACAGTGTGACAGTGAGACTTATCGCCATCATTTTACACAGAAGAACATACTCGCAAGCAACGTTTGCTACAGTGGCACAATTAGTGGCACAGGCCAATACCAGGAAATAGCAACACTCTCATACATGATGATGATAATGTCACACATATGAATGATGCCTACCTCCCAACGTCAGCTGATGGTGACATTGATGGACAACATTGCACGACGATCACACCAGCACCCACCCCCTCTGCAGACAGCATAACAAACAATGCATGGGTAGAGACAGTTGTCTCCCCACCTGCATCACACAGCCACATCCTCACAGAGGAGATCATATAGACACCCAACTCTCCTGCACCACAACGACATGGGGAGACGATAAATAAGACACATTGGCAACCGCTCTGGGGTCAACACACCCAGTTAATGGCACCCATCAACCACTTCCAAGTGTAGCTCCTACAGTCAGGACAGAGGGGGTAATTCATCCATTGAGTACACTCACTTCCTCTCTCCGCAGTAGTGGATCAACTTTCAGCGACCCCGTGACAAGTGTACATAGTGGCCACAATCAATACTAGTATGATTCACATTATGGTGAAGACACAATCACTCTGAGACATGATTCACATATCAGATGTCGGTGTTGCTGTATTTCAAGAGGTGTATATTGCGACGATTCTGGGTATTTACAGATTTGAGTTGTATCACTCTGATGTTGATCAGGGCCGGCCGGTGTAGCTGAGCGGTTCTAGGCGCTTCAGTCTGGAACCGCGCGACCGCTACAGTCGCGGGTTCGTATCATGCCTCGGGCATGGATGTGTGTGATATCCTTAGTTAGGTTTAAGTAGCTCTGAGTTCTAGAGAACTGATGACCTCAGCTGTTAAGTCCCATAGTGCTCAGAGCCATTTGAGCCCTTATTTTGTTGATCAGGCTGGGTGTGTTGTGGCAATCTATGTCTGAGAAAGGTAAGTGACGATACTCCCATCTGCACAGAGCATGACCATTACCATATTTAGAATGTGTATTATCAATCACTATGTTCCTTTGGGCAACCAACGTCAAGATTCTGTTTTTCTCTGTCAACATCATTCCACTCTTCCATTCCTTGGTAGTTGTGACCAACCTGTCCGAAAGACCAAATTCCAGGCTACTTACCATGCCCAGCCCTAAGTACAATGGTGGAACAACTCGACATTGCTGACACTTGGGAGACGATCCATAGGGACGCATCCAGATTCACACCCCTTACAAGCCGTCTGCTAGCAGGATGGATCGCATTTACGTCTTCGACACCCTAGAGCCCAGAGTGCTCTGTGCAGAAAAATGGCCACTAAACCCTTCTGACGCCTAAGCGCTCTTCGGTTTCCTCTTACTTTGACCGCAGTCAGTCTGATGCAGCTGTGGGAAGTGAAAGCTTAACACTTCCATCCTATGCGACATAATTTGTCGACAGTGCGTCGCGGCGGTATGGACTTCCTGTGAACGCTGTCTTCCCAGATACCCCACTACACTGATGTGGTGTCGCAACTGAGCCAAACCAATCATCACGAGAGAGCTGGTTCATTGTTGGAAAGAATCAGTTGCATGGCACTGCGACATAATGAACTTTCACAGAACCACTCTCCATCACCTGAAATGTACAGGGAACGACAATGCACTAAGGCCAAGCTCATTTTGTTGACAAGTAATAAGTTACAGGGAATGGTGGTGAAATGACACAGACTGGATATCGTGCCTTAGAAATCTCCATCTATGCTGCATATATGTATGACAGTCGTCGACATCGTCAACAGCTTATCACCAACCTCCTCATGCAAGATGTTAGCCATGTCAGTACACAGGCGACTATTATCTCCAACTTTGCTGACCACTGTCGACACTTCATGGTGACAGAACTGTGAATGATGTGACATCTGATGACGTTCTCTCACACCACACGTACTCTTGATGCTGTAGAGGTAACATCGTTGATAGCGGCAATTACTGCTGACCTGCTGGCGGACGCTATAGCCAAAGGTGCGACGATCAAATCGCCTGCTCCATACGGCCTTCTGGTAGAATTCTATAGGGTGTTCATGACCTGATGATCCAGCAGCGAACCAAACTGTTCCAGGAGCTGCTCACTCCAAACTTTCATGTGACTGGCATTTTAATTCAAATATACACTCCTGGAAATTGAAATAAGAACACCGTGAATTCATTGTCCCAGGAA
This sequence comes from Schistocerca piceifrons, assembly GCF_021461385.2. Lineage (NCBI taxonomy): Eukaryota > Metazoa > Arthropoda > Insecta > Orthoptera > Acrididae > Schistocerca > Schistocerca piceifrons. The sequence continues at coordinate 524,836,085 of NC_060143.1, read as the reverse complement.
GGGGAAACTTTATTGACACATTCCTGGGGTCAGATACATCACATGATCACACTGACAGAACCACAGGCACATAGACACAGGCAACAGAGCATGCACAATGTCGGCACTAGTACAGTGTATATCCACCTTTCGCAGCAATTCAGGCTGCTATTCTCCCATGGAGACGATCGTAGAGATGCTGGATGTAGTCCTGTGGAACGGCTTGCCATGCCATTTCCACCTGGCGCCTCAATTGGACCAGCGTTCGTGCTGGACGTGCAGACCGCGTGAGACGACGCTTCATCCAGTCCCAAACATGCTCAATGGGGGACAGATCTGGAGATCTTGCTGGCCAGGGTAGTTGACTTACACCTTCTAGAGCACGTTGGGTGGCACGGGATACATGCGGACGTGCATTGTCCTGTTGGAACAGCAAGTTCCCTTGCCGATCTAGGAATGGTAGAACGATGGGTTCGATGACGGTTTGGATGTACCGTGCACTATTCAGTGTCCCCTCGACGATCACCAGTGGTGTACGGCCAGTGTAGGAGATCGCTCCCCACACCATGATGCCGGGTGTTGGGCCTGTGTGCCTCGGTCGTATGCAGTCCTGATTGTGGCGCTCACCTGCACGGCGCCAAACACGCATACGACCATCATTGGCACCAAGGCAGAAGCGACTCTCATCGCTGAAGACGACACGTCTCCATTCGTCCCTCCATTCACGCCTGTCGCGACACCGCTGGAGGTGGGCTGCACGATGTTGGGGCGTGAGCGGAAGACGGCCTAACGGTGTGCGGGACCGTAGCCCAGCTTCATGGAGACGGTTGCGAATGGTCCTCGCCGATACCCCAGGAGCAACAGTGTCCCTAATTTGCTGGGAAGTGGCGGTGCGGTCCCCTACGGCACTGCGTAGGATCCTACGGTCTTGGCGTGCATCCGTGCGTCGCTGCGGTCCGGTCCCAGGTCGACGGGCACGTGCACCTTCCGCCGACCACTGGCGACAACATCGATGTACTGTGGAGACCTCACGCCCCACGTGTTGAGCAATTCGGCGGTACGTCCACCCGGCCTCCCGCATGCCCACTATACGCCCTCGCTCAAAGTCCGTCAACTGCACATACGGTTCACGTCCACGCTGTCGCGGCATGCTACCAGTGTTAAAGACTGCGATGGAGCTCCGTATGCCACGGCAAACTGGCTGACACTGACGGCGGCGGTGCACAAATGCTGCGCAGCTAGCGCCATTCGACGGCCAACACCGCGGTTCCTGGTGTGTCCGCTGTGCCGTGCGTGTGATCATTGCTTGTACAGCCCTCTCGCAGTGTCCGGAGCAAGTATGGTGGGTCTGACACACCGGTGTCAATGTGTTCTTTTTTCCATTTCCAGGAGTGTATATAAACCATTACGAGGTCCAGAGATCATAAACTTTCGCCCACTTGCTCTTTGCAGTGCAGGCTATAAGATATATGTGCACCTATTGGCGACACGCTTACACATGGTACTGCCCATAATCCTCTCAGCAGAGCAGGTGTTGCACAGCTGTGATACCAACATACAAACTGCCATGGGTGAATGTCGAGTTCTCGTTGTGCCATCTCAGTTGACATTGATAGTGTCTTTGATAGAGTCTGACACGAGTTCCTTGTATCGGCGGTGATGCGTATGGGGTTCACTCCGCCATTCGTCAACATCCTGAGACACCTGCTTACCAGTGCCACAAGTACAGAAACTAATGGTTTATAAGCAGAACTGATTCCAAAATAGCGTTCCGTCAGAGAGGACTGTCTCCTGTCCACTGTGCCGTTTTAAATCGCCCTTGAACCCCTTTTTGGAGGCCTCCTGTCACGCCTTATGGGTCTCACCCTATGTAGCCATAGCTTCCAATGATGGGCATGTGTGGATACCTCCTGCTCCTGTCATTTACACCCATGGAAATACATAATGTAATCACTTGGATCTGACAGTATGGAAGGACATCAGAAAGCATCCTCAGTGTGGCGAAATCAGTGTTATACAAATCACCATTTGATTTAGACTATAGAAGCCCACATCTACACAAACTCCATTGCAATCTGAATCTGATCCAGCAGGTGGCCTACATCAGCACGTACGTCGCAGCCAAGCAGGTACATGTTGCCCAAATCTTCCCTCTGCCAAAGGTCCTAGGATGAAAATTCCAGTTGGGTACTTCGTATAAGTGGAAACCATCTTTAAGGTCCGCTATGACACCATCGCCGTACCCATATCAGCTGAAGGTCTCGCCCTTGTTAGTGCCAGGATACCTCCCCTGTCTCACCAGTCAAATGGCTCTGACAAGGGAACCTCCCCATCGCACCCCCCTCAGATTTAGTTATACGTTGGCACAGTGGACAGATCTTGAAAAACTGGACACAGATCAATCGAGAAAACAGGAAGAAGTTGTGTGGGACTATGAAAAAAATAAGCAAAATATACAAATTGAGTAGTCCATGTGCAAGATAGGCAACATCAAGGCTATAGCGAGCACAGGAGCGCCGTGGTCCCGTGGTAAGCGTGAGCAGCTGCGGGATGAGAGGTCCTTGGTTCAAATCTTCCCTTGAGTGAAAATTTTACTTTTTTTATTTTCGCAAAGCTATGATCTGTCCGTTCGTTCATTGACGTCTCTGTTCACTGTAATAAGTTTAGTGTCTGTGTTTTCCGACCGCACCCCAAAACCGTGCGATTAGTAGACGAAAGGACGTGCCTCTCCAATGGTAACCGAATACATTTGATCGCAAGGTCATAGGTCAACCGATTCCTCCACAGGAAAACACGTCTGATGTATTCTATTCGATACTGGTGACGGCATGTGCGTCACATGACATGAATATGTTGTCGACCCACCTAACTTGTACACTTGGCGAATGGGTAAAAAGATTCTTCTACCTTGCCCGATTTAGGTTTTCTTGTGGATGTGATAACCACTCCCAAAAAAAAGTGATCGCATCGGACGGACAGATAATAATTGTCTGAAAATAAAAAAAATATATTTTTCACTTGAGGGAAGACTTGAACGAAGGACCTCTCGTACGGCAGCTGCTCACGCTAACCACTGGACCACGGCGCTTCTGAGCTAACATTAGCCTTGATGGTGCCTGTCCTGGGCATGGACTACTCAGTTTGTATATTTTGCTTTTTTTTCATAGTTCCACACAACTTCTTCCTGTTTTCTCGATTGATCTGTGTTAAGTTTTTCAAGGCCTTTCCACTGTGCCAATTTATAACTAAATCTGAGGGGGTGCGATGGGGATGTTCCCTTGTGAGGACTATAGGACTTAACTTCTGAGGTCGTCAGTCCCCTAGAAATTAGAACTACTTAAACCTAACTAACCTATGGACACCACACACATTCATGCCCGAGGCAGGATTCGAACCTGCGACCATAGCGGTCGCGCGGTTCCAGACTGTAGTGCCTAGAACCGGTAGGCCACCTCTTCCGGCTCTCACCAGTCAGTGTGGCCCACATTGTCCCAACACTTTCCCACGTACCGACCTTCTGAGCTACATACGTGATATATTTCTGAACATGCAGACCATAAGACTTTTACACTTTACAGAATGCATCCCCCGTAATATATTGGAGAACCTCTTCCCAGATATCCGTTGGACATCAGCGTGGAAGACTGTCCGTGTGTCTTCCTTACAATCAATGCACAACACCTGTGGTACAGCGTCACTCATGGTAAATACCCGACAAACCAGCAACTTCACCTGTTGGACTGACCAAACCACCATCATGTACTCGCTGTCACAGCGATGATACTGATGAGCATTGTCTCACGTGTCCACTGTTGCACGATGTATGGTAACTCATGCAACGGATAATGGCATGTTACCTCTATGTCCTACCAATGACTGTCATCCCGCAGTTCCTTCTCCTTTTGGAGGACACTCATTTTCCACTTACCATGCACCATGCTGTAATATGGTCCAAGGGCGTGACGACTGCATACCTCTTCAGCGACGCGGCACACTCCGAGCTCGATTTTTGGTATCATGTTTTAGATGCTCACACCGCACTCAAACGAACGCCATACTACCGCCGTCAATTTGCTAATTACTTGCACAGTGTAATTTACGACTGTTGCCCCTCATTTGGGGGGTACCTGACTTTCGACACACGACACCCTTTTTCGGAATGGTAAGGTGTAACAGCCCAGTCCTGACCAGTGAGCGGAAGACGCCCTCGAAGACGTGCGCTCTATATCTCCCAACTTTTCGTTCTTTGTTTTCTTCGTTATTACTCCTTTTTTGTTTCCCCAGTGTTTGCAGGCCGTGAGCCTTTAGGGATGTAGACTCTTTTTGAGAACTTGTGGGACAAAAATGTGTATTTATAATAATAATAATAATAAAATTAGAAAAATAGCAATCAATAAATTAAAAAAAAAAACAAGAAATACCCTATACATCGGTAATTCAACACAGCAGTAGCCACGGGTGATGGGGACATTGTGGCCAGGACTCGGGTTGTGAGCCTTGCCCATCCTATACCCCTGACAATCGTTGTGGTTTACAAAAGAATAACTGGTGCGATCATAGATCGATAACAAAAGTAGTCAGAGCATCCAAAAAAGGGGAGGATAGAGTCTTTCATTGTATTCAAAACGTAGTGGGTCCTGGGTTCGGAAATTTTCGCTGCTTAAATTTTGAATAAAAGTCATCAACCATTTTCGGGCGGGCGGAGGAATGAGCAAGTAAGTGTTCAGGGCACTCTGTTGCTCTTGAGGTGGGAAACTGCCCATAAAAGGTGGAAGAATCTGCAATGATGAATGCCATGAGCATGCAGAAATCTGTGGAAACCACTACATTAAAGACACATAATGGGTGTCCACAAGACCTGTGGCCTGTAATTCAAAAAGCTGATCTCTTCATTGGTAAAAGATCCCTTTCTGATCTCTAGGATTGCCAAGGAGGAGGCGACTACGAGAAAAATACTGAATAACTAACGATAGTTTACGTTCTACAAATCAGGGGAGGAATGTCAGAAGTTTGAACGTAGTTGGGATGCTAGAAAATCTGAAAATGGAAATGTTAAGGCTCGCTCTAGATGTAGTGAGGCTCAGCAGAATGAAATGGAGCGAAGGCAAAGATTTCTAGTCAGGCGGTACGAGCAACAGCAGAAAAAACTATAAGGGGAGTAGGTTTTGTCACGAGAGTGAGACAAAAGAGCATACCAGTACCAGAAACCATAGTTCGGGTATACATCCCTACGTCGCAAGCAGAATATGAAGAGACAGTAAGTATATGAGGATATTAAATGCATAACTCAGCATGTACAGAGAGGAAAAAACCTAATAGTCGGAGGGATTTGAATGCGGTTGTATGGGAAGAAGTAAAAGAGAGGGTTACTGGAGAATATGAACTTGGTGACAGAACTGAGAGAGGAGAAAGACTAGCTAAATTCTGCAATAAATTTCTGCTAGTAAAAGCGAACACTCTGCTCAGGAATCACAAGAGGAGGAGGTATACTTGGTAAACTCCTGGAGGTTGGGAATTTGCAGGTAGATTACATCATTGTCAGACAGAGATTCCGAAATCAGGTATTGGATTGTAAGACGAACCCAAGAGCCTCCCCTGAGACTTTCGGTTTGCTTCCTCCGCAGCGAAGCCTCGTTCAAGTACACAGTCGGCAGAAATCGGCAAAATCGGAAGCATTCGGTCAAATGGCACATTAGCTACATCACTCGCTCGGCGGTCAACACTATCCCTTTGTTCCGTACTTGCCAGGAAGTGATTGACGTGCTATACAATGCCAAACCTGTAAGCACGTGTGTGTTGCCAGCACTGCGTGAGGAAAGCGTCTTTTGTGCTCCACGCCTCAACCCTCCACACCCCTTCCCACGGCATCATCAGAATCTTGTAGATAATGCTGCAAGAGGTTGGGGAGGGGGCGGTATTCTTTATCAGTCTGAAAGTCACACATCGAAATCAGGATATAGTGTAAGTACCAATTATCAACTAAAGAAACCTTAAAAATAAGAAACAGCCGAAAGTGACAAAAATCGTTTTATCTCCGTGAGGTTCCTATGGCTTTGGACCAACGCGCAACGAAACTAACGGAAACTTCCTTCGTTTCCTTTATATTGCTAAAATGCAGAATTGGCTTTACAAGATAGAAAGCAAGGAGCTGTGAGTGGAAAGAGCCACTAAAACCAATATATAAAAAAATATGATTATTTCATTTGACTCAAGGGCAGTGCTGCTCCTAACCAAAAACCATAAAATCTACATTAGTTTATTGCCGCCAGGGTTAACACAAATTCGTAAGAATTAATGATGAGCTCCGCCGACAAAAAAAGAATTTATGAAAACGTGCATTAACGCTCCCAGTTTACAATATGAGGCTGCCTCTTTTATCAAGTCTTGACGTCACACTATCTGGTAACATGACGTAGCCTTGTTAGTTTTCCAAGGACGTAAACTCGCCGTAAACGACTACTAATGACTTTGAAAAACAGTCATAAAACAAGGAAGCATATAAAACAACCGCGATGATAAGAAACATGAAAACAACGAATCCATGTTGCATATACAGTACAGCATACAAGAAAGCTTTCTGAATTGATGATAATGTGATAATATTAAGTAAAAAGACCAGTAATGTTTAAGGACCATACAACAGGAAGCATTTAATGCTTAGAATAACTCTTAACCTAGAAACACTTCTTACACCGACGGTAGTGAATACTAGACTTTTAACACTCTGGATGGTGAGGTAGGACCTTCGACCATAGATATTGGTAGACTGGTCATGACGTATATTTCGTGGCACGAACATCTCTACTGCTATACCGCGTGACTATTGGCAAAACAATGGTGGTATCCTGTTGTGCTTATGGTTGTACCGAGCGATTTGTGAATGGAAGTAACATTAAATTTCACGTGTAAGTATTATTAGTATAATTTAGCGGTATTTCTTGAATACTGATAAACTATTGTGTGTATCATATCCTTATCCAGAACGCCACAGTTACGTAAATTGGCGGTTTGAAGTGCTATGTGTGTTTCCAGGCGCACATTGCAATCGTATATATTTCTTGACATGGTAAGCTACAAAGCTGCTTTTTCTCTTTCGTATAGATTTCCAAAGGACGAAGGGCGCAGGCAGATGTGGATACAGGCAGTGAAACGAAAAGATTTCAAGCCTACTGCGCACACACGCATCTGTTCGAACCACTTTGAAGATATATATATATATATATATATATATATATATATTGTGTGTGTGTGTGTGAGAGAGAGAGAGAGAGATTTATTACCAATAACCCTTCCCACTCCAAAAGCAATGGCAATGTGCATTGCTACTACATAAGAAGAAAGGATGATTTTTACTATCCTGGATTAAATCTGACTTTGGTACAAAAAGGGGTGAATTATGCTGGTATTATTTTAAAGAACAATTTGCAAATACAAGTTAGGGGTTTGATTTCTCATCAGGGTTTAGTTTTATTTTGTACTTCCCAGTTACAAAACATACAAATATCAGAAACAAGTACTGAATACCATTTGCAAAAAGGTAGTTGTATGGCCTATGTTAGTTTCCAGATAATAAGCTGTGATGTATGGGATAAATAATATGCTGCTACAAAAATCTTTGGTCATTTACCAAAAAGCATTAAAAGCCTGACAGACAGCCAACCAGCATTTAAAATCAAACTAAAAGAATCTGTGAATGACAGCTCCTACTCAGTAGACGATTTTTTAGGTATAAATAAGATATTGGAAGAATTGTCATGTAATGATAGGTCTACCTTTCATTAAACTGACACATCATTGTGAAGTATCGTATTCATGATCTGTGGAACAAGTATTCATGTAAGTAGGTACTGATTTTGATACATCTACGAAACAAACTGTTTAAACCAAAAAAGAGCTTTCAAATGAAACTGCTTTACGTTTTGTGGGTGAACGACACAATTGAGTTCGTTACATTCGATGTGAACACGTGTGTTTACGTTACAGGTTTTGTTGTTTATGCCGATTTATGAAGTCTATAACACTTTCTACAACCAAGGCACTAAAAGACACACACGCAGTATTTGCATTTTATGCAGTGCATAACGCGTATTGTGAGTAGAGAATGCATCTCATAATTGGTAACACTGAAATATTCGCGGCGAATATATTGCCGAACATCGAAAGTGTTTCAGCAGTTCGCAAAGTTCATTGTGAAGTAATGGCTGTAAAACTAAATTTGTACAGTGGTTACGCAATAATTTATCACTTCTAGCTGTGTTTACATAAGCTACATTTAATGTGGTGAAGTTAGGAGGAAATCCACTGAGAAATACTGGAAGTGAAATCAGGAATCAGAATGCTGCCTTGAACTCCCGCCGACGTTCTGCCAACAGTCACGTGATTCTATGTTGCAGCCACGCCAGACGTATAGCCGCTGCACTGCTTGCCCAGTCTATTAGTATCTATGGTCGAAGAGTAGGACCCTTATAATGGATAACAAAACCAGAACGAGGCAGTACTACCACGACACTGAAGGAACAAATTAAGTTTGTCAAGATTTAAGTCAGCTAAGGTCCATGTTGTAACCGCCATGCGTCCTGTGTTGCACAGGAAAACTGCAAGCGGTTGTCTTCAATAAAATTCTTCAGGGTATCAGACCGCATCGTCATAATTTAAAATGTGCCAACGTTTCGGCCAGCGTTGCAGCTAGCCTTCATCAGGGCCTTACGTTAACGTAAGGCCCTAATGAAGGCTAGCTGCAACGCTGGCCGAAACGTTGGCACATTTTAAATTATGACGATGCGGTCTGATACCCTGAAGAATTTTATTGAAGATGACAACGGCCGCGGAAGCCTACGCTTACATGCAAGCGGTTGATTTGAAATGCTTCTCACCAGATTAATTTTTTTTTTCATTTCTCCACTGGTAGTGCAGTGAGCGAACTCGACAAGTGTCCAACAGAATGGACACTACTCGTATATATGTACATGCCTGTGATAGCGTGACGGTTTCGGGACGTTTGCTTCAATGAGGATGCACTAATATCGTGAGAAATCCTTTGGGAGTCAGTAATCTGCGAGTAGGAGGTTAATGGACGAGGGAGTCTATATTGCGACGTCTATGAGATGGAAATTTTGGTCGGTAAGGGACTGTGACCCGATGGCCGAAACGGTTAAAGCAACCGCTCAGGAGAAGCGGCAAAATCGCGTTCGAGTCCCGGTCTGGCACAAATTTTCGATTGTCGCTATTGCATTTCAACAATGCCCTGTTCGGCTGAAAGTCACTAGTTTCTCACTCAGCCTTACCCTTTCCTTCCCATTCCTGTCCTGAAAGTCACTAGTTTCCTACTTAGTGTTCCAGTTTGCTTCCCATTCCTCCATTTCATATACAACTGCTAGCTGCTAGCGTTTCAGGTGCAGCTCCCAACGGCCTTTCAAGAACCTGACCTAGGAAGAGGTCTCAACGCAGTTACGAAGTGCGTCTCTTCCAGAGGGCTCGAAGTTGGATACTTCGAACCCGTGCGCGATTGTGAGAGTTTCCGACTAGTTTTCTGAAGCTATTACGCAAGAAACACATTCGTACAAGGGGGGGGGGGGGCAGGGGGGAGATTCAAATGGTTCAAAGGGCTTTGAACACCATGGGACTTAACTTCTGAGGTCATCAGTCCCCTAGAACTTATAACTACTTAAACCTAACTAACCTAAGGACATCACACACATCCGTGCCCGAGGCAGGATTCGAACCTGCGACCGTAGCGGTCACGCAGTTCCAGACTGAGAGGGGGGGAGGGAGAAGCCGTGCGCGCTGCAGTCTAAAAATTAGCAGGCAGGCAAGTCTCGCGCTATAGCGAGGCACCGTATCACTCGTTGCTAGGCTTAAACTTCAAAGATTCGTTGACGTAAAAAAGAAAAAATAGCAGTACCAGGAAGGAGTTGTGCGACATAAACGAAAATTGTTTGTCGTGTTTCTACATCTGAAAGACGATGTCTATTATTTCCCACCAGTCGCATAAAAGTGGCGCTACTAGCGGTATGAGGATGCCAATTAGATGTGCTTTAAATACGCGCTATAACGGTAGTGAGTGTTACTTACCTTTGAGACTGGACGTGATGATTTGATAATGTTCAAGAGTGCCTTTAAGGCGACAACAACGCAGACACCTCACTGGGTTTTAACCTGGTCGCGTAATACGGCTATGGGAAGCAGAATGTTCCTTCTGCGATACTGCGGAAGGACTTGGCAAGAATGTAGCAGCTTTACATGGTTGCTGGCAGCGGTGCTCACGAGAATGTACGGTCACAAGAAGACCGGGATCTGGACTGCCACATGGCACTACCGAGATGAAAGACGATCGTGGTCGGTGTGTGGCTCTGCCGCATCATACTACATCTGCAGCAGCAGTTTGAGCAGCAGCTGCCACTTCAGAGACGCAACGAACTGCTACAAATCGGTTACTTCAAGGACAGCTCCGAGCCAGACGCCATGTAGCGTGCGTTGTACTGACCCAAAAGACGTGGTAACTTGTGACCTTAGTGGTGTCAGGAGAGAGTTCATTGGAGTGCTGGTTAGAGGTCTGTTGTGTTTTCTGACGAAAGCTGGCTCCGACTCGGTGCCAGTGATGACTGTTTGTTGGTTAGGATGAGGCCAGTTGATGGCCTGCAACCTGCCTTTCTGTGGCCTGGACACATTGGACCTACATCTCCAGTTATGGTCCAGGGTGCCATTTCGTATGATGGAAGGAGCACTCTCGTGGTTGTCCCACACTCCCCGACTATCTATTTGTACGTCGGTCAGGTGATTTCGACCTGTTGTGCTGTTGTGGATGAATGGCTCATGAACAGCAAATGGTTCAAATGGTTCTGAGCACTATGGGACTTAACATCTGTGGTCATCAGTCCCCTAGTACTTAGAACTACCTAAACCTAACTAACCTAAGGACATCACACACATCCATGCCCGAGGGAGGATTCGAACCTGCGACCGTAGCAGTCGCGCGGTTCCGGACTGAGCGCCTGAACCGCTAGACCACCGCGGCCGGCATGAACAGCATTCCAGGGAGTGTTTTCAAACAGGACAACGTTCGCCCACACTCCACCATTGTAACCTAACACGCTCTACAGAGTGTTGACATGTAGCCTTGGTCTGCTCTATCACCAGATCTGTCTCCAATGGAGCACATAATGAACATCATCGGACGACAACTGCAGCGTTATCGACAGCCAGCATTAACAGTCCCTGTATTAACTGACGAAGTGCAACAGCTATGTTGCTCTATCCAACAAACTGACGTCTGAAAGCAGGCTGCTGTGACCGAGCGGTTCTGGGCGCTTCAGTGTGGAACTGCGCTGCTGCAGCGGTCGCAGGTTCGAATCCTGCCTCGGGTATGGATATATGTGATGTCCTTAGGTTAGTTAGGTTGAAGTACTTCTAAGTCTAAGGGACTGATGACCTCAGATGTTAAGTCCCATAGTGCTCAGAGCCATTTGAACTATTTTTTTGAGGCCTCTTGTCACGCTTTATGGATCTCACCCACTGTAGCCATACCTTCCATTGCTGGGCATGTGTGAATGACCTCCTTCACCTGTCATTTACTCCTTTGGAAATACATAATGTCACCACTTGGATCTGACAGTGTGGAAGAACATCGGAATGCATCCTCAGTGTGCCGAAATCAATGATATACAAATCACTATTTGCTTTAGCCTATACAAGATCACATCGACACGAACTCCACTGCAGTCTGAATCTGATCCAGCAGGTGGCCTACATCAGCACGTACATCGCACCCAAGCTGGTACATGTCGCCCAGATCTTCCCTGTGCCGAAGGTCTTAGGATGAAAATTCCAGTTGGGCGCTTTGTATAAGTGGAAACTATCTATAAGGTCCACTATGACACCCGTATCAGCTGAGGGTCTCGCCCATGTTAGCGCCAGGGTATCCACTTTATACTTAACTTCTACAATGAGCTGTTGGCGTGGGTCTCCCATGTCACTCACTTGCAGCTTCTTGGAGGTTCTTATGCCAACCTCCCCTGTCTCGCCAGTCATTGTGGCCCGCATTGTACCAACACTTTCCCACATGTCGACCTTAGGGTAGTTAGGCTTAAGTAGTTCTAAGGGACTGATGACCTCAGATGTTAAGTCCCATAGTGCTCAGAGCCATTTCAACCATTTTTGTGAAATTTGGCGCCTATACGGCACAATTCATGCACATTGTCACACTTACATTCAATATTCTAGCACTTCCACCGGTTATTAACAGACATTTCGAATAGCTTATCTCGCGGTTACATTAATCTGTGATCTTGCAGTGTTAATCACTTACACATATGAACCTAGACAAATGTACTCCAGAAATTTCATTGCCCTACAATAATTAGCTTTCGGTATTGCGACTTTTTCCGTCAGTTTAGTATAGGTAAACATTATTGACCGTAGTCTTAGAAGCCGATAAAGGGCTCGTTATATGTCACGTATTATGATTCTCCCATAGCAATGATCTGAATCATTCGCAAACGTCTTAAAATTGCATTAGTCATGAACCAACTTCCTTTTATACTAAACGAAACAATTCAGTAAGCTAGTTCGCTTAGTGCCAAACTCACTGTACCAAATGAAGAAATATCGCAAACAGGTATATTTTAAGCAAACAATAGTTTACAGTGTTTGCTACAACGTAATCTTATTAGTTCGTTTGTATAGAAGACATACAATCACAACATTTATTAAATAATCTAATTTGCGTTTCTGTGGCCAAAATGCCCACAGGTTATGCAGCTGAATGTAAGTATACGCTGTTGCTGCCATAATTTGTTGTATTTCACGTCAACAACTTTGTTACGCTGTAAAGCAACTTGAAATTCAGTGAAAAGTGTCAGTACTCTATAGAAGAATATCTGGAAATGTGCAAGCAAACTAAAAATTCAGATTGATCGCTTCTCAGTTGTGGTTATTGATAACTTGATACCAGTGTGTTAGTTTAATTTGTACAGCACTGAAGATGATCACTATGTGATCGAAAATCGATTCTGCTATCAATAAAACATCAATATTACGGCCAACGCTGACCTTCCTTTTAATTTAGCATATATGGTCGTTGTACACACAGCACTCCATAGAGTCGCCAATCAACAAAAATTCAGATGTAATTGGAAATTATGAAAAAACACTTACCACTGACAAGGTTTTAAATCAATAAAGCGAAACGTTTATGCGATATAAATACATCTTTCTAACTATGGCAAAGATAGCTTTTAACTAATTTTACTAAATATGACTTCCTTTTATTATGTGTAACCTGTTTCCGATACCCAACAGTTTTTTCTTAGATTTAAGGCTTTTAGCCTCGTATGATACGCTTGTATTGTGATCTATCTAGTACTGCTTATTATAGGTAGCTAATGAAAACGAGAACTTGACTAGGCTGCAAACGGTCACCATAATTTTTTCGACGACATGCTAGGTGAATTTAAGGCCAGCTCGTCCAGGTATTGATAACCACTTGCGGAAATCACTGTTCAAAGCAAGTGTTTCCCTGGGTCTGTTTAGCGACGATCCACTTTGCGCCACACAGTACGGTCTGTGTGGCTGCTTTTGGTGATCAAACAGGCTACCAGCATATTTAGCCATCGCAAAGCAATTTCTACGAAATGACATCAGGTCTACGCAGTCAGCACGCACGTGAATCAAATGCAGCAGCGGCTCAGCTTTGTCATAGAGGTACCGTACGTCATTTCAGTTTCTAACCACTCTAGCTTCGTATGGCTTTAGATTTCAGACACCCTATGCAGAGTAGGTTTAGAATTCATGTGCGAAACCATCGAGTACTAAACAAATAATTGACAGCCGCACACTGAGAGATCCATGTCGCGAAAACAAAAACAGCTATCATGGCACCGATACGCCATTTCATCGAAGTAACTGCTTAAAATCATGCAAACAATTATTAATGCCTTCATTTTCCATACATACAGAATTTTTCTGTCGGGATACGGAATCTCGTTGACAAAGTACTTATTATAAGGGTTAGATGTCCATCTGTTTAAAGCACAATATGTGTGCTATCACTTGAAGTGAAACACTTCACAATTTCTTTTTTAACATGGACTTACGTCTATTGTGTTGCTTTGCGAAGAGGCAGTAAATTCTTCAACAAGCAAAAATTATTTTTGAGCAATTTCGTATTTCTGTACTTTCCAAAGACAATGTGCAAAATACCATATCAGATGCATAAACCACTGGAGAAGGAACTTTATACGGATCTGAAAAAAGACATCCGTATGAGGACCTTCCTTGTCCAAGCGTCGTTGCAGACATGTGGAAAAATCGTCTTTGCACCTTTAAAGTAAGGCGCGTTAATTAATTACATTTTCTTGAGTTAATACTTCGAAATGTTGTCAAGCGTCAGTTGCTTTCGGGGAGAATATCACATCAGATTTTCGTGCGATGTAATGGGACATCAGTCAGGCCGTGTCATTAAATTACCAGTTGAAGTTTTTCCTTGACAACAGCAGTTATGCAAGTCTATGGCTTAATCCAGTGACATCGCAATGCTGTGCGTCGGGAGCAGATCGGCACAGCACATCTCGGCAGCCAAGCCGCACTTATTTGTAGCCAGCAACACCGGTTGCCCTTTATACTTCACAGTCAGCGTCAACAGAATTTCCTTAACAAATTACAGCAACCGGCTTGCTTCAGGTTCCGTTTCCATCTGGCGCGTATAATTTCCATTTCGACTACATTTTGTTCCCAGGTGAAAAGCAAAATATTTTTCGTTGGCACTTGCTGGGAATATCCCGTCACCATGAGCAACAGTTTCTGTTTGGACCGTATGCAAGATACGACATCTCGTATGCCGCAGGCGAAATTCTCTTAGAATTGCCGAAGTTCTCTTAGACTCGAAGGATAATGTAATAATTCAAGTTCCTAAGAATGCAGCTGCCGATTCATAAGAATATTAGAGAACCAGAGACTTTTTCTCCTTTTTATGCCGAGTAGCCCTTTTGGAAGGTACAATAAATCAACACTGCTTCTGCTTCTTTGCTTTCAACTGCGTTTTCATTTGGGCCAATACATCTTTCATTCTTCTAGAATATTGTTCCTTCTGTTGTGTCCACTTTCTTCTAGGTCTTGGTACTTTTCTGCCCTGAAAGCTTGCCTCTACTATTGTTTCATTAAAAATTGCATGTTTCTTATTGCTCCTAAGTCAATTTCTATGTTTCCATATCTCTTCCTACTTCTACAAGTTTTGTTTGTTCTTTGTATTGTGGTAATCTTTGTTGTTACAAATGCGTCATGGTCATTGATAGCAGTTTCGATGTAGGTATCCTCAAAGAGGTCGGGTCTATTTGTTGCCATTATATCTAACTTATTTCCTTCGTGAGTGGCGTTCCGAGCATCAGTTGTTGGTAGTTTTCAGAAAATGCATTTCGTAATGTGACACAGAACGTCTTGTCACGTACTTGAAACTAGCCATCGCAACTGAGTAGCTGAGTGATTAAAGTCTAGTTATTTGAGGTTTTCTCTAAAGTGTTTGGTTACATATGGAGGCGATTGTGCTGGTCAGTGTAAGGGTCCACCTACAATTTTAGGCCCACCCTTCATATTGAGTTTTCCCCAAACAATCTCGAATGCCGCTTCAGTTTCTTTCTCGGTATATCCGAGTTTCTTGTCTATTGTGACAAATACCACATTCATTTCCCAATAGCGTATCCTTTCGATGTATACTTAACTGTTCCGAAAAACCTCATTGTTTACAACTTTAGATATTAACCAGGTTATATTAACCAGGTTTCTGTACCTAGTATTATATGCGCTTCACTGATTTTTATAGGCGCTTCAAACTCTGGCAGTTTGTTGCGAATGCTTCGGTAGTTATCCTATAGGGTTTTAATACTCTCGCCTGAGGGTACAGAGGGGCACGGAAGCGGGAGGGGGCGGGGGGGGGGGAGAATCTTTATATTTCACTGATGCCTCTGGGTCTCCTATGGCTATCTTTATATAGACTGTATGAATAGTCACCTCCTGTGTGTGTGTGGTTTGAGGTTTTCGGGCGCTAAACAGCGTGGTCATCAGCGCCCAAACGCATAGAAACAGGAACACATGCAGTGAAGGGACGAAGACGGACAGCGAACAAGGAGAACGGCTAAAAGACACAGACCTGACGCAGTTACAAATCCTCACATACAGAGGCAAAACAAGAGGAGAAGAAACGCACTAAAAAAGGAAAGGAAACACAAGGAAAAGAGAACCGAAATCGAAGTGAAACAAGTAAGTAATCGTGACTGGCGGACCTCTTACCTAAAGCCTGGGTGAGCCAGTCACCCAGCACCACATTAAAATCCTCTCCCTAAAATCCGAGGCAACAAATTGGACAGGACACAAAACCGTAAGACCTTAACCACAGTCGTTGCGTCGTCTTGCAAAATAGAGGGCAAATCCGGTGGCAAGGAAACCTCCGCCCTCTGGTCAGAGAATAAAGGACAGTCAAGTAAAATGTGGCGGACAGTTATCTGGACGCCACAAGCACTGCAGATTGGGGGGTCCTCCCGCCGGAGTAAAAAACCGTGCGTTAAGGGACTGTGCCCGACGCGGAGGCGAGTGAGGAGAACCTGATCCCGCCTGCATGACTGGTAGGACGTACGCCATGGCCGCGTGGTGGCCTTCACCAGACGCAGCTTATTTTCACCAACTGCCAGCCACTCCTCTTCCCATTGACGCATAACACGAAAACGCAAAAGGGAGGTAACAGCATGGAGGGGGACGGCACATTCAACAACGTGAGGGAGGGAACATGCATCTTTGGCAGCCACATCCGCCAGTTCGTTTCCCCTAATACCCGCGTGCCCCGGCACCCAGCAGAAAGAAACCTTCTTCCCCTGCCGTTGCAGGTGAAGTAGGGCATCATGGATGATCTGGACGACCGTATCCGCTGGGTACAAGTGTTGCATGGTCTGAAGGGCACTCAGGGAGTCAGAACAGATGAGAAACTTAAGACTGGGAACACATCTCATCTGCTCCAATGCCCGCAAGATCGCAAAGAATTCGGCATCAAAGATGGTAAACGCTGCAGGAAGCCGTAACTTGACGACTCGATCAGGGAAAACAACAGCACAACCAACAGAGTCCCCCTGTTTAGAGCCATCCGTATATACTGGTACATGGTCGGCATGCTGGTTTAAAATATCGTAAAATAAGGAGGTAAAAACAAACGCAGGAGTGCAGCTCCTCCGGTACTCTGACAAGTCTAAAAGGACGCTGGGCCTCTGGTGCAATCAGGGAGGCAGGCGGGTAAAACCCTGGAGTTGGGGTGCCACAGGTTCCACACCAAGGGACTCAAGCAAATGCTTGGCACGAATCCCAAATGGTCTCGTTGCCCTTGGACGACTGGAAAAGAGACGTTCCATAGGCGGCCGGGTAACAGTAGGGTATGCAGGGGAGGTAGGACAGGCAAGGAATTGACACACCCGTCGCACCATGAGGAGTTTCCGCCGGATGGCGAGCTGCGGTTCCCCTGCCTCAGCACACAGGCTGGGGATGGGACTGGTACGGAAGGCACCAGTAGCCAGCCTGATACCCTTATGGTGTACTGCGTCAAGAATCTTCAGATACGAAGGCCTCGCTGACCCATACACAGTGCATCCATAGTCAAGACGCGACCGGACGAAAGAACTGTAAAACTGCAGCAGACGCGCCCGATCTGCTCCCCAGGACCGATGGCTCAGACACTTCAAAATATTCAGCACCTTCAGGGCCCGCACCTTGAGGTCTTTAAGGTGCGGCAACCTCGACAACTTGGAATCAAAAGTGAGGCCCAGGAACCTCACAGTGTCTCTAAAAGGAAGAATGGTGTCTTTCAGACGCAATTCAGGGGAGGTAAAAGCACGTCGAGAGCGATTAAAATGAACACACACACATTTGTCTGCAGAAAAGGTAAAACCCGTCTTCGCAGTCCATGCCTCTAATCGCTTCATCGTAAGCTGCAGCTGCCGACTAGCAGTGACAAGACTGGAGGAAGAACAGAAAACAGCAAAATCGTCCACAAACAAGGAGCACTGGGCAGGACTCCGGATAGTGGACGTGATACTGTTAATGGCGACGGCAAAGAGTGTGACACTTAAAACGCTTCCCTGAGGAACACCATTCTCCTGCACGTACAAATCAGATAGCACATTACCAACCCGATATCGAAAGAGGCGGCGGGAAAGAAAGGACCGAATGAAGATGGGGAGATGGCCACGAAAGCCCCACTGATGGAGTTGATCCCCTGGGGGGATCACCTCCTGTACCAAACTGATAATACATTGATGCCTCTGTAAATGACACTTCAAGTGTTACTCCTTTTAGTCAGATTACGCCACAAATTTCATCTCTCCTCAAGCTGTTTCAGTACCTCTTCATTAGTTTACCGGCCTGTCCATCTAATCTTAAGCACACGTCTGTAGTACCACATTTGAAAAGTTTCTATTCTCTTTCCGTCTGAACTGTATACCGTCCATGTTTCATTTCTGCACAGGGCTACACTTCTGACTAATGTATTTAGAAAAATGCTCCTAACATAAATCTGTATTCCATGATAAGTTTTCCTATTATTCGCAAACGCTTTTGTTGCTACTACCAGTCAGCATTAAATACCCTCCGTACTTCTACCATCATCAGTTATTTTACTGCCCAGACAGTGAAACTGCTACATCTACTTGTAGAATATCATATCCTAATCTAATTCCCTCTGAATCGCCTGATTTACTTCGCTTAGGTTGCAATAGATTCGTTTTACTTTTGACTTTTGCTAATCAATTGTTAATATTCATCTTATAATCTATTTTCAAGACGCTATACATTTTGCTCAGCTGATTTTCCTAGCCTTTGGATTCCTGTGACAATTACACAATAATCCAAAAACCTCAAAGGTTTAATTTCTCCTCCCTGAGCTTTGATTTTTTCCCAATTTCTCGTTAGTTTCCTGTACTGAATTCATTAAACACATTGAATAAGGACAGAGATAGAGTACTAATCTGTCTCACTCCTTTCTCAACTATTACTTCTATTTCATGTTCTTCAACTCCTGTAACTCCAGTCTGGTTTCTTTACAAGTAGTAGTTAACCTTTTGCACACAGTATTTTATCTCTACTAGTTTCAGCATTGGAAATACTCCAGTCAACATTGCCATCATTGTCATAAGCTTCCTCTAAATTTAAAAGTGCTGTTACGTTCATCTGCCTTTCTTCATTTCATAAGATAAGTCGTAAGGGTAGTACTGACTTTCTTCGAAGCCGAACATATCGTCCTCGTGGTCGGCTTTTATGAACAATTCCACTCTGCAAATAGTTGATGTAAACCACAGAATTACAACGGCAAGCAGCAAAGTAGGAATACAAATACAATTTGGAAAAACATAGTTCATGGCAAATAACACACATCCACCTCAAAAGCTTACAACAAATAGCAACAAAATATCTACACTATTTTAAATATCTAGGAGAATCGATATCAAACAGCTTGAAGGAAATGACGGCAGTAGAGACTAGACTGCAGAACAGATTTTTAGCCTGGAGCACAGGACTGAAACGCTAAGAGACAGTGCTAAGACCAGAAATACTCTATGCATTAGCGCTCTTAAAGTAACTATAAAGGGCGAGGTCGAAAAATTATATAAAAATGGAAGAAAGAATCTTAAGAAAACTGCTAGGACTGAATAGAAGCAGTGAATCAGAATACAGATTCATATCTAATACAGAACTGTATACTTAAGTGAAACAAGTAACAGATGTAATGGGAACAAGGAGATTGAAATTCTCTGGCCACATATACAGATTGAATACTGTCAGAATGATAAGAACTTGGACTTACTCAATAATTACAAACCCAAAATCACGTGGCTTAGAGAAGGAGGAGTCGACCTACAGGCAATGAGAAACATACCACTTTTTAAGGAAGCTACACTCCTGGAAATTGAAATAAGAACACCGTGAATTCATTGTCCCAGGAAGGGGAAACTTTATTGACACATTCCTGGGGTCAGATACATCACATGATCACACTGACAGAACCACAGGCACATAGACACAGGCAACAGAGCATGCACAATGTCGGCACTAGTACAGTGTATATCCACATTTCGCAGCAATGCAGGCTGCTATTCTCCCATGGAGACGATCGTAGAGATGCTGGATGTAGTCCTGTGGAACGGCTTGCCATGCCATTTCCACCTGGCGCCTCAGTTCGACCAGCGTTCGTGCTGGACGTGCAGACCGCGTGAGACGACGCTTCATCCAGTCCCAAACATGCTCAATGGGGGACAGATCCGGAGATCTTGCTGGCCAGGGTAGTTGACTTACACCTTCTAGAGCACGTTGGGTGGCACGGGATACATGCGGACGTGAATTGTCCTGTTGGAACAGCACGTTCCCTTGCCGGTCTAGGAATGGTAGAACGATGGGTTCGATGTCGGTTTGGATGTACCGTGCACTATTCAGTGTCCCCTCGACGATCACCAGTGGTGTACGGCCAGTGTAGGCGATCGCTCCCCACACCATGATGCCGGGTGTTGGCCCTGTGTGCCTCGGTCGTATGCAGTCCTGATTGTGGCGCTCACCTGCACGGCGCCAAACACGCATACGACCATCATTGGCACCAAGGCAGAAGCGACTCTCATCGCTGAAGACGACACGTCTCCATTCGTCCCTCCATTCACGCCTGTCGCGACACCACTGGAGGCGGGCTGCACGATGTTGGGGCGTGAGCGGAAGACGGCCTAACGGTGTGCGGGACCGTAGCCCAGCTTCATGGAGACGGTTGCGAATGGTCCTCGCCGATACCCCAGGAGCAACAGTGTCCCTAATTTGCTGGGAAGTGGCGGTGCGGTCCCCTACGGCACTGCGTAGGATCCTACGGTCTTGGCGTGCATCCGTGCGTCGCTGCGGTCCGGTCCCAGGTCGACGGGCACGTGCACCTTCCGCCGACCACTGGCGACAACATCGATGTACTGTGGAGACCTCACGCCCCACGTGTTGAGCAATTCGGCGGTACGTCCACCCGGCTCCCGCATGCCCACTATACGCCCTCGCTCAAAGTCCGTCAACTGCACATACGGTTCACGTCCACGCTGTCGCGGCATGCTACCAGTGTTAAAGACTGCGATGGAGCTCCGTATGCCACGGCAAACTGGCTGACACTGACGGCGGCGGTGCACAAATGCTGCGCAGCAAGCGCCATTCGACGGCCAACACCGCGGTTCCTGGTGTGTCCGCTGTGCCGTGCGTGTGATCATTGCTTGTACAGCTCTCTCGCAGTGTCCGGAGCAAGTATGGTGGGTCTGACACACCGGTGTCAATGTGTTCTTTTTTCCATTTCCAGGAGTGTATATAAATTGCAGGCCTTCAGACAGAAAAATACCAAGACCTAGAAGAAAGTGGATACAAGAACAGAAGGAGCAACATTCTATGAAAATGAAAGAAGTATTGACCAATAGGAAACTACAGCTGAAAGCAAAGAAGCAGGAACAACGTTGATTTATATGTTCAGTAAACTTGATAAATAAAGCGGTAGTGTCATATCTCAATGAGGAAGCTTTTAGGTCAGGAAAGGTGCATGTAGAGGAACAAGGGCTGAAGCTTCAAAGAATAGTTGACTATGGAGTGGACAGAGACGTACCTATTACAACAGTTCCTGGTGAGAGAGAATCTTCTTTTTTATATAGCGGCTTAAAACACACCTAAAGAAGTGGAGACTACTGCATAGCAACTGCAAAACTAAGGAGAGAGCTATAGACAGCGAGATTTGTATGACACGCGTTTGACTGTCAAGAGAGCAACGCGTGAGGAATTTAGTGGCTCCCGTAGCAGAATATTGTGGGAAATATCCTTCGCAAAACACAAAGAAATTCTGGTCGCTTGTAAGGGCCTCTAGTGGCACCAAAGGTGATGTCCAGTAACTCACGGGTGAAACAGGAAGTGAAACTGAGGGTGGCAAAGCAAAGGCAGAAATGCTTAACTCAGTTTCCTAATTTTATTTACAAAGGAAAACACATCATAATTGCCACAGTTTAACTATCGCGCCACCGAAAAGACTAGTGCAGTAGATATTAATGCCAACGGCGTTGAGAAGCACTTGAAATCGTTAAAATTGAAGAAAGATGTATAGAGCGATTGAATCACTGTGAGATTCTATACTGAATTTTCGCCTGAGTTGGTCCCTCTTTTAATTGTAATCTACTGTAGATCGCTAGCTCAAAAACCCATCACAGTTGTTTGATGAAAGCACAGGTCACACCCGTCCACAAGATGGGCAGCAGAAGTGATCCACAAAACTACCGTCCAATATCCATGACATTCATTTGTTTGCAGTATCGTAGAACATGTTTGCAGCTCAAACTTAATGAGGTATCTTCGACACAGTGACCACTTCCATGTCAGCCAACATGGATTCCGAAACATAGATCATGTGAAAGCCTACTCACACTTTTCTCTTATGACACACTGAAAGCCATGGGTCAAGGCAGTCAGGTAGATGCAGTATTCCTCTGTTAACGAAAAGCGTTTGATCAAATGCTTCATCTACGCTTGTTATCGAAATTACGGTGGTTTGGGGCATGATGCAAAATTTTTGAATGGAAAGTGGGATTTGATTATTGAGGAGGACTCATCAAGTTTTTCCGGGTGGAGAGTCGTCGACAGAAGTATAAGTAACTATTCAGAGTAAGCGTAGAAATGGTACCGAGTCAATGCTTTCCGGAAATCGAGGAATACTGAATTTTTATTGATTGTCTTGAGCCATAGCTTGCAGCTGTTGCTGTTAATGTTGCATATTAGTGAGCTAATGGAAAATATTAATAGTAACCTCCGACTGTTCACAGATGATGCGGTTATCTATAATGATTTACTGCCTAGAAGAAGCAGCGCGAATATTCAGTCAGGCCATGCTTAGATTTTAAAGTGGTGCAAAGATTGGGAAGTTGCTTTAAATGTTCGAATATATAAAACTATTGACTTCTATTTCTTCTTGTTTCTTCTTCCTTTCAGCAATCACAAGCTCTGTAGACTACGCGCTGCTTCAACATTCTGCTTCCATCTCTCGCCGTCCCTCCCCACCTTGTGGGCATTCCTAATGCTTCGACGTCCTTCTGTATGTCATCTTTCCACCGTGTGCGAGATCGGCCCAATGGTTTTGTTGCCTGAAAGATGCCCTCAAATGCCTTCTTAGGAATTCTATTGGTTTTCATGCTAGCCATATGCCCAATCAATACCTTCACTGCGCGATAACAACGGCGAAGTCACTGATGACAGTGCCACGAAAGCAGAGTTATTAAACACGGTTTTCCGAAACTCCTTCACCAAAGAAGACAAAGTAAATATTCCTGAATTCCAATCAAGAACAAGTGCCAAGATGAGATACATAGAAGTAGATATACTTGGCCGGCCGCGGTGGTCTCGCGGTTCTAGGCGCTCAGTCCGGAGCCGCGCGACCGCTACGGTCGCAGGTTTGAATCCTGCCTCGGGCATGGATGTGTGTGATGTCCGTAGGTTAGTTAGGTTTAAGTAGTTCTAAGTTCTAGGGGACTGATGACCAAAGATGTTAAGTCCCATAGTGCTCAGAGCCATTTGAACCAAGATATACTTGGTGTAACAAAGCAGCTTAAATCACTTAATAAAGACAAGGCCTCCGGTCCAGATTGTATACCAGTCAGGTTCCTCTCAGAGTATGCTGATAAAATAGCTCCATATGTAACAATTATATACAACCACTCGCTCACAGAAAGATCCGTACCTAAAGACTGGAAAACTGCTCAAATCACACCAATACCCGAAAAGGGAATTAGGAGTCATCCGCTGAATTACAGGCCTATATCACTAGCGTTGATTTGCAGTAGCGTTTTGGAACATGTACTGTATTCGAACATTATGAAGTAGCTCGAAGAAAACGATTTATTGACACATAGTCAGCACGGATTCAGAAAATATCATTCTTGTGAAACACAACTAGTTCTTTATACTGATGAAGTAATAAATGCTATCGACAGAGGATGTCAAATTGATTCCACATTTTTGGATTTCCAGAAGGCTCTCGACACCGTTCCTCACAAGCGTCTTCTACCCAAACTGCGTGCCTATGGAGTATCGCCTCAGTTGTGCGACTGGATTCGTGATTTCCTGTCAGAAAGGTCACAGTTCGTGGTAATAGACGGAAAGTCATGGATTAAAATAGAAGTAATATCCGGAGTTCCCCAAGGAAGTGTTATAGGCCCTCTATTGTTCCTGATCTATATTAACGACATAGGAGACAAACTGAGTAGCCGTCTTAGATTGTTTGCAGATGATGCTGTCGTTTAACGTCTTGTAAAGTCATCAGATGATCAAAACGACTTGCAAAATGATTTCGATAAGAGAAGTGACAATTGACCCTGAATAAAGAAAAGTGTGAAGTTATTCCCATGAGTACTAAAAGAAATCAGATAAATTTCTATTACGCGACAAGTCACACAAATCTGTAGACTGTAAATTCAGCTAAATACTAGGGGATTAAAATTACAAATAACCTAAATTGGAACGATCACATAGATAATATTGTGGGTAGAGCAAACCAAAGACTGCGATTCATTAGCAGATCACAACCGGTCTACTAAAGAGACTGCTTACACCACGCTTGTCCACCCTATTCTGGAGTATTGCTGTGCAGTGTGGGATCCGCATCAGGTGGGACTGACGGATGACATCGAAAACGTACAAAGAAGGGCAGCTCGTTTTGTATTATCGCGAAACAGGGGAGAGAGTGTCACAGACATGATACGTGAATTGGAGTGGTAATCATTAAAACAAAGGCGTTTTTCGTTGCAAAGGGATCATCTCATGAAATTCCAATCACCAGTTTTCTACTCCGATTGCGAAAACATTCAGTTGACACTCACCTACATAGGGAGAAACGATCATCACGATAAAATAAGAGAAATCAGGGCTCGCACAAAAAAATTTTAGTGCTCGTTTTTCCCGCGTGCCGTTCAAGAGTGGAACGATAGAGAGACAGGTTGAAGGTGGTTCATTGAACCCTCTGCCAGGCACTTTCTTGTGAATAGCAGAGTAATCACGTAGATGTACATGTAGATGTAGATTGCAGTCCCCTACTTTTTAATTTCTGGACGATAGTGTGTTGTTTCATTAACTAATGAATTTTGTGTTCTTTCGACGCTCTCCAGATTTCATTTTCCAACACAGTTCCCCAGATTTTTCTCATTACTTTTCTTTCGAAAACATTCAGTTTTCCTCTTTATTTCTTGGTAAGTGTCCAATTTTCCGAACTGTACAGTACTACGGGGCAGATTATGATGTTACGCACTGAAGACCCAAAGAAGCTGGTACACCCGCCTAATATCGCGTAGGTCGCCCGGGTGCACGTAGAAGTACCGCAAAACAACGTGGCATTGAGTCATCTAATATCTGAAGTAGTGCTGGAGGGAACTGACACCATGAATCCTACAGAGCTGTCCATAAATCCGTAAGAGTACGAGGGGTGGAGATTTCATCTGAACAGCATGTTGCAAGGCATGTTGCTAGACAATGTTCATGTCTGGGGAGTTTGGTAGCCAGCGGAAGTGTTTAAACTCAGAAGAGAGTTCCCGGAGCCACCCTGTAGCAATTCTGGACGTGTGGGGTGTCGCATTCTCCTGCTGGAATTGCCCTAGTCCGTCGAATGCACAGTGGACATGAATGGATGCAGGTGATCTGACAGGATGATTACGAACGAGTCACCTCCAATGCCTCCACCACCTTGAACAATCCCCTTTTGACATGTAGGGTCCACGGATTCATGAGGTTGTCTCCATAGCCGTACACATCCACCCGCTCCATAAAATGTGGAACGAGACTCGTCCGACCAGGAAACATGTTTCCAGTCATCAACAGTCCAATGCCGGTGTTGACGGGCCTAGGCGAGGCGTAAAGCTTTGTGTCGTGCATTCATCAAGGGCACACGAGTGAACCTTCGGCTCCGAAAGCCCATATCCTGATATTCACGGTACGCTCGTGAAATGGTCATACGGAAAAATCCCCACTTCATCGCTACCTCGGAAATGCTGTCCCATCGCTCGTGCGCCGAATATAACACCATGTTCAAACTCACTTAAATTTTGATAACCTGCCATGGTAGTAGCAGTAATCGATCTAACAACTGCGCCAGGCCCTTGTTGTCATCTATAGGTGTTGCCGAACGCAGCGCCGTATTCCACCTGTTTACGTATCTCCTTATTTGTACACGCACGTCTATTCTATGTATATCTTTGTGCTAACTAAAAGAGCTTTACTTTTTAGTGGGCTGCTTAGAGCGTACACATATCGCAATTCTGAGGCTATTCTCTCATTTAAATCCAGTGTTACGATAATCTTACTGATGAAGAGCGATCCAAGGTATTTAAACCGATGAACTTTTCTGAATCTAATATGGTGGTCCATTTCAAAGTGTGAATTTGATTTATGACACGACTTATGTTCATATGTTCTGTTTTCTCTTGGTTTATCAAAAGTTACATTTTGCTGGCACTGTGCCTGAGAGATCTGCACATGTCCTTCAGCTCTTCTTCTTTTTCACTGAGTAAGACTACACCATCTAAGTATTCCAGGAGTTTTACTTCACCGTTTTCGAATCGGAGATCATTTTAGTGCTGAGAATTATTCTCTCGAACCATTTTCTCCAATGCAAGATTTTAAAGAACGCATGAAAGATCATCTTCTTGTCGCAAGCCGGTTGTGATTGGGAAGTTGGGAGATATGGATCACTTGAACTAAACTTGTAGACGATTGAACTGTTTGTGAGGCATCCATGCACTGTATCATCCTAATGATTTTACTGGGTGTCCTAAGTTCCTTAGTTTGTCGTAGAGGCTGCTTCTGTGGATACTGTCACAGACTTACTGGAAATCAATGAACAAACAGATAATGTTTCTGTTACATTCCCAGTATTTCTCAAAGATCGTCACTTGCGGAACGGTTTGGTCGAAATCCAGCCTGCTACTCTTGAATAGTAAAATTACCAAATATGCAGCAACCAGTCGCAAATTCATGTTTTATTTATTCACTTTTGCAAATCGATTTCAACTTTACATAAGTGAATAAATAAAGCATGATTTTGCTACTGGTTGCTGCATATTTGGTAATTTTATGGTTTACAGTCGCTGCGCAACTTGGGAACCACATGGAGCCCACCATTCACTCTTGAATAGTGTTTTCTGTGTAAGGCTTAATTTTGTCGAGAATGATCATTGACAGATGTTCAGCAATGTGATTCCTCTTTAATTTCCACATTCCATATTGTTTCCTTTCTTGTGCATGGTGCAAATTATTACGTGTTTCCAGCCTGCAGGTACTGTTTCAGTTTTCCAGGTCATTGTGATAAGGTTATAAATTTCTTTCTGTACTTTGTTTCTATCCTCTTTTAACGTCTCTGCCGATGTCTGGTCCTCGCTTTCAGCCCTGTTGTTTTTCAGCCTTCGAATGGTGTGTACCACTTCCCGTTCTGTATTCGTCAGTATTACTGCTTTTGCTCTCAATCATTGCGTAGTTGAAGGTTAGGTGAGGCTCAGTACAATTTAACACTCCTTAGAAATACTCTTTCCATCTAGTTAGAAGATCTTCCAGCTGTGTTACAATGTTTCGATTTTTATCTTTTACGAATAGGTTTTCACTTTGATAACCCCTCCTAGTGTTCTGTGTCTAATGAAACAGTTTCCTGGAGTCTGTATTCCTGCTTTCCAATTCTATAGATTCCAAGACTCCATTGTAGAACTGACTTCATGAAACAAAATACGAATATTAAAAGGAACAATCAGATCGTCTCAGTTGTAGGTAAAGCGCGTGGCGGACTTCCGTTTACTAGTTGAATGCTAAGAAAATGCATCCACTCTACAAACGAGAATGCGTACAAAAAGCTCGCGCAACACCTCGTGGAATATTGCTCAAGTATGGGGGACACAAAGCAAAAGGACTAACAGGTGATACTGAACGAATACAGAGAAGGGCAACACGAATGGTCACAGATCCCTTCCACACCTGGGAGACCGTTACCAAGATGCTCAAAGAACTAAACTGATAAATGCTTGAACATACACACAAACTATCCCGTGAAACCCTACTAATAAGGTTTTTAGAGCCACCTAAGGGTCATGAATCTAGGAATATACTACAACCCCATACGTAACGCTCACACAAGGACCTCGAAGACAAGATTAGACTAACTACGGCACGAACAGGATTTAAGCAATCATTCTTCCCCTAAGCTTGAATGGAACGTGAGAATACCCTAATAGCCAGAAACTTCACATTGGTTTTAGGAGTACAATATAGATTCCGCCGATGAGTGGTACATCTGCGAATTAGTCCCTCCTTGACCCGCGCTTGAGACGTAAAGGGAAGGAGTGCATAGGAAGTGCAAGGCCAAGGGGTAGATGCTGGTGTGGCAACGCGGTGATGTCACCGTGTATGAGCAGAGCTAGCTTCTTAAACTCATTGTCTGGCGAATAGCACTGGTTTGGGGTTTGGTCTACGTCAGTGTTTACCTGGAGCTGCATCGAAATACTTTGGGACGCTGATATTCGAGTTCTGAATGTTACGTAACATGCTGTAAAATGGCAAGAACTATGCCCCTTACACGAAGTCATTATAGATCACCTAACTCACGTTGAGCTAACAGTAGGGCTGAACAAACGTGACTGACAAGGCACAATGCATCTTGTAGAGGTTTTGGTATGGACGTATTGAAATAATTAATGGTTTTCAAGTAATTCACACGACATGAAAACTTTGTGGAAACACGTCGATTTACTGGAGGCTAGTTTATCCCAGGGAAGTATACAGAGTGACCGTGGCCGGCCGGACGGCGGGGGAGCGGCGAAGAGAAGCGACAATAGGCAGCTTAGGGCGACTCAAGCTCTGACAAAGCGGTAACGGGGCGTGGCTTCCAGCTGCCTTAAGATGAATGACTGTGAGTCGGTGGTTGACCCCATGCTGGTGTACCAGGAAGCAGATGGAGAACTTGTACACCTGTTGATAAATGTCCGTCGTCCCGTTTTCAGTGAAACATGCGAGAAAGCCGCGCAAAGCTACGGCGGAGCGGTCCACAGAGGTCAAAATATGCGTGATAGTGACTATAGAAACTTCACGCTGAATTCACGGTCCGCAGAGCCTGAAGTAAATCAGGTGAAGAGCGACAGAATGAAATACGCCGGCCTCCGATGGGAACGTAGGACCAAGGAATTTGAACTACTCTTCTGGAAGTCAGAATTCCGGAAAAACTGGTGTTTGTGCAGACGCTAACTTTGATGGGTGGCCTGGGAGGAGCTAAACAGCACAAGTTGAGAGAAAGGGAAATTTTGTGGGAATTTGTTCACTTCCCAGAGCAGGCATTGGTCGGCGCTGGGAAGCGACGCATAATTAATGCGACTTGCGCTGCAAAAGTGATTTTGCTGGAGGGGAAACCGATGCGAAGAACTGACTGTGAGAAGTCTCCATAGTGGTCTTCCGTTCCCAGCTTGCCTAGAGTGCGGACGTGGCGTTCTTTACTCAGCTTGCCTGAGAAAGAGTGAGCATCTCTGCAGTTTAGGACTTCGCAAATGGAACGATGGAGCTTGGAGATAGGATGTTTTGGTTCAGCTATGTACTGAGCAAGATAGCTAGGAGTGAATAGACGAGGGCAGCCTTGCAGCACCACGAGGTCGGGCGACGTCCGCACAACGACGCCGCTCCGCCACGCTGTATTCGATGATACTGCAACTGCTCTGGCCACTGATTAATTTGTTGGATCACGTCGGCAAAGTATCCACGAGGGTTTCATGGGCCGTGTACTGTAGAATTCTTCTCACACTTCGCATTACGCCTAGGTCAGTCGATAGGAATTAGTATTGAGTTATTGCACTTTACTCCACGCAAACGCCATTTATTACCATTGCCTGATAGGACAGTCTTGTAATGTGATGATTGAAGGTCGGGAGCTAAAATAACTTTGTGCTAATCAACTGCATCTGTTTTCAATCAAGTAGTTGAAATCCCAAGTCACTTTCTTAATTAATTTTATGTTCAACATTTGCATCTGGTGTTCAATAGCTGAACATAACATCAATGTGTACCCCTTTTTAATTAAAAGTGATCAATTCTGAATAAATTAATGTCAACTCTGCCACCGCAGTTCAATCAGGAGTCACAGGGCCATATTACTTTTTGCGTTATCCAATATTGCGGCAGTCTGTTGATCTGTTAGTCAATTAGTTGGGGTGAACACACGCCAAAACCAGCTAAGTGACGGGAGAGGTGTTACAATGCAATATTACAAAAATTCGAATGCTGTATGGTCTCCTCATTAATAGCATGGCTCAAGAGTTGTTTGGTCTACATGAAGAATTGAGAACTGAACGAAGTACGTTGTTTATCGTATGAACCTTGTGTTTTAAATTCTTACTGTGATTCTTGAAGATGGATGATCTATCAAAGGTGATACTGGGTAGGATGATACGTCTGGATTCTTGATAGTATGAACTCTACTTGGTTTCGTCCCAGCTTCTTTATTTCGTAAGTGCTGTCTTTGAGAGATGAGTACTATTAGCGACATCCGCTGGAGCCCCCCCCCCCCCCCCCCCCTTGGCTATCTATTCCACCAAAAAGAGATCATTATTGAACAGAAAGTTGTGGCGTTTTGGGAACGGTGTTGGTCATTGGTCTCTGTACTGCCTGACAGAAAAGTGAAATATCCAGGAAACATGATCAGATGTCAGCGTAACTTTATACATTTGCTCACCATCGAAGGGTACGTAAATGATAAGAGGTGCAATTCCCTGTGACAGAAATGACACCAAAATTGGTCGTGTTTCGTATAGTTTCGAGGCCTGCTAGGGTAAAGAAAAGGTTGGAACAGCGTCAGATGAGTAATCAATGTGAAAGACGGACAAATGCTATGTACTCAAGCGAGATATTGTAATTAGCACGTGACAGTGGATATGAGATCATTGTGGGTTTCAATTTGGTCGAATTGTCGAATCGTGACTTATCTAGAATTGTGGGGCATTCGGAAGAGAGAGTGGCCCAATGTTGGACTGCATCGGAACGTGAAGGGAGGCAAGATTTCAGTCGACCACATCCGACCACCACAACGGAAGGTCGCCTTCTTATATGCCAAGCTCATTATAACACCTTCACATCTACGCCTGTTATCCGAGAACAAGTGAACAGCACTTTGCAACGTTCTGTGTCATCCCCCACTTCTGGTCGGAGAGGAGCAGCCGGAGTGGAATTACCGCCCAGAGCATAGGTTGCCATTGACATGACAAAGAAAGGGCTGTGTTAGGAGTGGTGTTCTCACCTGGAAGTATGAACTGGTGATCAACGTTGTCACAATGTGTTTAGCGACGAATTGTGACTCTGAATTCCCACGGATGACCATCGTGGACGCTTATGGCGGCGGCGACCTTGGGAGAGGTGCCGTTCTCCAGAAGGAGAGGCGCAGCAGAGTTGGCTCTGAGCACTATGGGACTTAACTTCTAAGGTCATCAGTCCCCTAGAACTTAGAACTACTTAAACCCAACTAACCTAAGGACATCACACACATCCATGCCCGAGGCAAGATTCGAACCTGCGACCGTAGCGGTCGCGCGGTTCCAGACTGCAGCGCCTAGAACCGCTCGGCCACCACGGCCGGTGCACAGCAGAGTTACTCCTACGTCATGGTCCTGGGCATGCCATCAGGTCGTGACTGAGGGACCTCTGATGATTCAACGGTGTGTCACGGACATCCTGTGTCCTCACCAGTTACATCTAATGTGACACTCTTGTGTTCCCATTTTTCATCAGGATAATGTTCATACACAGACAACACATCTCTCTATGAAATATGAAGAGGTAAGGTATTCTCGTGATGAGCAAGATTCTCAGATCTGTCCCCAATTTGTGTGGGTCTAGCTCAGATGTCAACTCGATCATTGTACGAGTATCAAGATTATCACGGATCAGTTACAACGGTTATGGGACATCTTCCCTGAGAATCGGATACCATGGCTTTATGACACCATCGTAGCAGGAAACAAGGAGAAGATTTCATGTGCAATTGCCCGACTTGTTCATTCACGAATGAGTCATCAACTACGAGAATGGTTAGTGCTTTTGTACCATGTTTAATATGAAACGCATCGAAAACACCTTATTGTAATCCTCCCGTGATAACGCACGCTGCAAACTGTTCTCACCAGAATCGAAGACTCAGGAGCTACATTTGCTGCCATCTGCTGTCGGCAACAACTAGTCAGTCGTAGCGCAATGATCTGATTGTCGAGATTGCAGGCTGCGGATTCCGCCACATTTCCCAACCAAGTCTGTCTTCTTCTGCATCTACCCCCAGAGAGAACCAAAAATTCGTTCTGTAACCAAAGTCCACGAAAACACTCTTCCACCAGTAGGAATGGTTCCAAAAAGGATTAACTAATTAAATTTGTACAAACTGTGGACCAACACCCCACTTTGTAAATATTTTTTAAGTTGTCCATGAGCTGCCTTCCACCTAGCTGATATTTCTTAATTTGTCCAGTTAGTGCCTTCCGCATTGCAATAGAGAGAAATTAGGTGTCCACATGGAGTGGCATCTGGATAATGCCACATCTTCCCAACAAAGAGGTGAAAAAACGTTTCAACAATAATCACCACATTCCTTTACACCTGAAACAAGTGAAGTGACTATCTGCTAGCCAGCCCCGCTTTTTTCAATTTTCTCAGAACCCTCCGTTACTGAAAAACACTTCAGCAGGATGTCCTATAGAACAGAAATGAACACTCGTAAAACAAATTATTTTCTGCCGTGGATATGTGCCATTGCGCTCCAGACCGAGGTTATTTAGAAAGAGTCCCCGACCCAACAGAGCGGGGCTGCAGTTATAAAGAATTTTGGTTTCTACATCTACATCTACATTTATACTCCGCAAGCCACCCAATGGTGTTTGGTGGAGGACACTTTACGTGCCACTGTCATTACCTCCTTTCCCTGTTCCAGTCGCGTATGGTTCGCGGGAAGAACGACTGTCTGAAAGCCTCCGTGCGCGCTCGAATCTCTCTAATTTTACATTCGTGATCTCCTCGGGAGGTATAAGTAGGGGGAAGCAATATATTCGATACCTCATCCGGAAACGCCCCCTCTCGAATCCTGGTGGTAAGCTACAGAGCGATGCAGAGCGCCTCTCTTGCAGAGTCTGCCACTTGAGTTTGCTAAACATCTCCGTAACGCTATCACGTTTACCAAATAACCCTGTTACGAAATGCGCCGCTCTTCTTTGGATCTTCTCTATTTCCTCCGTCAACCCGATCTGGTACGGATCCCACACTGATGAGCACTACTCAAGTATAGGTCGAACGAGTGTTTTGTAAGCCACCTCCTTTGTTGATGGACTACATTTTCTAAGAATTCTCCCTTATGAATCTCAACCTGGTACCCGCCTTACCAACAATTAATTTTATATGATCATTCCACTTCAAATTGTTCCGCACGCATACTCCCAGATATTTTACTGAAGTAACTTCTACCAGTGTTTGTTTCGCTATCATATAATCATACAATAAAGGATCCTTCTTTCTATGTATTCGCAATACATTACATTTGTCTATGTTAAGGGTCGGTTGCCACTCCCTGCACCAAGTGCCTATCCGCTGCAGATCTTCCGGCATTTCGCGCCCCGGCAGGCGTCGTAGCGGACAATACAGTGTGCCTGGAGTAGTTTACTTGCTACCAGCAGTCAGCTCTTGTTCTGAGGGTCCCATATCTTATAAGTCACCCTTTCTCCAAGGGGAGCTGGCCGCTGCCCATGAGCTGCTGACGACAAGTGCCTCTTGTACTTAAAGCGGCTCTGGGCATCAACTCCATAACCGGTACAGACGTTATGATCTGAACATGGTCTACGCGTGATTGAAACTGGTTCCCAAACCACATAAACATAAACAGTATTTGCCATCTGGACTGACAGGTTTTGTTACATTTTTTTAACATTTTTATAACAACCTGATACAGTTCTATTAGCACGTCTCTGAGTTGTCATTCCTGCTTGAGACAGATTCAGACAGTGGAACAGAACTTTGGAATTGGCTAGCGGCTTGTAAGAAATTTCCTTTATAGATACTTATAGATGCACCGCAATTTTCTAAACGCTTTTCAACAAAACTAAGTGATGCAGCCACTTTCCCCATTACTGATTGTATGGGATCGCCCAGTTTCAGATTGGTTTTTAGTATTACGTCTAGATATTTATGAAACTTCTTTATTTAAATGTGTGTGTCTGTACTGAAATTGCTGAATGACCGGGAAGATGAAACTTCTACGTTATTTGATTCTGAAACAGCTGAGTGAAACTGAACGTACTAAGGCTACTTCCTCTTTACTTTTTCTTATCATGTCAACACTGACCCACAATATTCTAGCGCAACGCAATCGGACTGCTCAAGAAAATTACAACCTGACTTCAAGAAATTAATTCAAAGGAATGGCACTGCCTAAACAGATATCTTAACAATAACCTGTAAATTTCATTAAGCACTTACCTCAGAAAAATCTTCATTAAGCGAACTACTGCAATACAGCGAGCGTCAATAATGCCAGCTAAATAAAAGATTCTTAACTACTAAAGCCACTAACTACTAATAGGCATGTGGTTAGCAAAGGAAACGTACAGTTGAAACACGAATATAAATCGTCACTGACATCCAGTACAAAGATATATAATCAAAAATAATTTTCAATCTCGAAGTCGGATACTTCCAGATTGTTAGCCTACGCTAACACTTCAGACCTCTACCCTCCATAAATGCTAACTTCTCACATCTTACATCTATCACTGCTGGCTGTTCACTTCCAGCAGCCCAACAGTACTTCCATCAATGCTGGCGACTAACTTCCAGCTGCCCAACACTACTGGCGATTAACATCCAACGAATCCAACCAGCCACAGAGTCTGTTACAAAGAAAGTGCAGTCAGAGATCCAATGCAAAGCGCTACACAGCGCTGCCAACACAGAAGCAGCCCACTTACACTTGCGTGATGTGACGTTCTTAATAGTTCAGCAGTAATCGGTAATCAGGTACTATCAGCTTCTTTCTTTTCGTTGTAAACGATCTTGCCACTTGTCCACATGTAAAGAGAGGTCCCAACCGTTACACTGACCGGAAATTTGTCCAAATCTTTCTGTATTTCCTATTTTCCTACGAGGAGATTTTTTCTATAAAAAAACATCGCCAACGAACAATCGTACTGCCCTACTGATCCTAACTGATAAAATCATTTATGAACTTTGAGAGCATCAGAGGTTCTATTGCGGTTTTTTGAGACACTTCCGATTTATTTTTGTTTCTGTCATATATTCGCCATTCAGCGTAACGTAATAGTCAAATAATCCATATATCCAAATTTTGGTGAGTAGTCGGCGATAAGGTACACAGGTACACAGTTTCTCAGAACTTAAATCACGTAACAAAGAAGTGATGCATTATGTAGTGGCAGAACGGCCGATCTTAGGACAGATATATGTTGTTGTTGTTGTTGTTGTTCTGGTCTTTAGTCCGAACGCTGCTACGACGCTGCCCTTCACGCTGGTGTACCCTATGCAAGTGTCTACTTGTCCAACCATTTGAAACTGCGTGCTTTACAGAAGCCTTGGTTTCATCCTGCAATTTCTGTCTCACAAACCTCCCTGTACATCTACATCTACATCTACATCTTGTACGAAGTGGGCAGTGGAGTGAGAACTGGTCGTCAAAAGGCAGACTAATACTTTCAGACATTTATTAAAATCAAACATTAATCACACATTTCTAAACTGTTGTGTCCACGCGGATCAATTAAAAAAAAAACATGAAATTAAAATCTTTCGCTAGAACCATTACTTCCAACGTATAATTTAAAAATACAAAACTATTAGTCATTCACAATCACCATACGTTTACACGGCAATAACTCCTTCTTAAATCTTCAAATTCTTACGACATTCTGGTAAAGGTACACCTTTCTTCGTTGAATCGTGAGTTACTGAATGGTTCAAATGGCTCTGAGCACTATGGGACTTAACATCTGAGGTCATCAGTCCCCTAGAACTTACAACTACTTAAACCTAACTCGCCTAAGGACATCACACACATCCATACCCGAGGCAGGATTCGAACATGCGACCGTAGCGGTCTCGCGGTTCCAGACTGAAGCGCCTAGAACCGCTCGGCACACCGGCCGGCTCATGAGTTACTAATTCAAACAAACTCTAAGAATAATCCATAAGTATTAAACAATAAATTTTAAGAGACCGTTTACGCATATTTAAAACAAGTAAATATTCAACACCTACATTACAATCAGTTGCAATAATACTGGTGTAAACTATTATAAAATATAAGGCTCCTCCCAAAAAAGGTTTCCTATGACCTGTGGTGTCACCGCCAGACACCACACTTGCTAGGTGGTAGCTTAAGTCGGCCGCGGTCCATTTAGTACATGTCGGACCCGCGTGTCGCCACTGTGTGATCGCAGACCGAGCGCCACCACAAGGCAGGTCTCGAGATACGGAATAGCACTCGCCCCAGTTGTACGACGACATTGCTAGCGACTACACTGACGAAGCCTTTCTCTCATTTGCCGAGAGACAGCTAGAATAGCCTTCAGCTAAGTCCATGGCTACGACCTAGCAAGGCGCCATTAACCGTATCTGAAGATAGTCTTATCTGTATTATCAAGAGCGATGTACCACAAGGACGATATCAAGTTAAGTATTCGAGGAGCTGCATACTTTTCTTATTAGAATTCACTACTTATCCTGTTCCAGAATTCACGCCCGTCTGCATTAGATAGCGTGCCTTTCGGCCTCCTCTATCAACAAGGCGTTGGCACATTTACCAACACATCATGACCGAAGCTCTGTCAACGCACTTAAGCGGCCCCAGTCTGCTGCGGGCCCGGAATTGCTAACAGCTCCAATGCCCAGCCAACACCTCGTGAGTCAGACACTTCTTTAGACAATCAAATCAATCCTTTGCTGCCTACGAATATAGTATCATATGGCTCCTCTAAGGAAGCTCAGTATTCTTCAATCTTTTCCGTCTTAATTCACGACTTTAAGACATTTTCACTTGGGAACTGAAGAAGCTGAAAACCAAGTGCAATCGATAACTGTCAAGAGTCCAGACGTACCGTCCTATCAAGGTATCGCCTTTCATAGATCATTCATCTTCAAGAATCACACAAGGCTCATACGGTAAATAATTTACTTCGTAAAATTCTGAATTCTTCGTGTAGACCAAATCCCACAATAAAACAACTCTTGAGCCGAGCTACTTACAAGGAGACCATGCGGCATTCGGATTTTTATAATACTGTTATGTTACGTGAAATTTAGAACTCGAATATCAATGTCCCAAAGTAGTCCGATGTAACTCTCAAAAATTCTCAGAGAATCGACCTTGAAGGTTTCCGAGGAACCTTAGTTCGGCACCGTGTCCATGCGTAGATGGTTGATTTAGCACTAAGACACACTTGTAGAATTATCGCTTATTGTAATAATCTCACTAGCAGTGGTTTGACTTACAGGAGATAGCCACGCAAACGCTAAAAAGTGTTGAATGGCAAATATTTCTATAAACAACACATTTTGAAGAAACTCTACTAAGAAAAGATGCCTTCTTCTTACTCGAGTCTGCGTGTGTTATTCGTGCAACTACATGTCGCTACTACAGTGACAGAAAATATGTAACATCAGCACGTACAGTCGACAGATATAAGCAATTAAACCTCACACGCTTCATATGTGTACGAGAGTAATCGCAAAAGTAAGGTCTCCTATTTTTTTTAATCATAGACCTGTTTATTTCTGCAATGGTTTACATCAGTTTACAGCTTGAACATTTAGCTATTTTTCGACATAATCACCATTTCTGTCGATGCATTTTTGTAGACGCTGTGGCCGTTTTTGTATGCCCATGTCATACCAGCTCGCCGCCAAGCTGTTCAGAAAGTTATGAACCTTCTTTCACCTCGTCGTCAGAGCTGAATCGCTGGGACCACAATTAACGCTGAAAGGTACTGTGCGATTCTGAAAAAACTCAAAGGGGCAATGCAGAACCGGAGAAGATGAACGATGAGCAAAGGCGTACACTTACTCCATGACAACGCTCGCCCACACATCGTTCGGCAAACCGTTGCTCTCCTGCAACAGTTTTAGTGGAACATAGTCACCCACCCACTCTATAGTTCTGACATGGCGCCCAGTGACTATCACCTGTTCCCCAGGTTAAAAGAACATTTGGCCGGAAAGCGATTCAGCTCCGATGACGAGGTGAAAGAAGAGGTTCATAACTTACTGAACAGCATGGCGGCGAGCTGGTATGACATGGGCATACAAAAACTGCCACAGCGTCTACAAAAATGCATCGACAGAAATGGTAATTATGTCGAAAAATAGCTACATGTTCAAGCTGTAAACTGATGTAAAACACTGTAGAAACAAACAGGTTTATGTACTTATAAAAAATAGGAGACCTTACTTTTTTGATTACCCTCATACATAATGCATAGAAATCATGTTATATGGTATAATAAGATAGCAACTGTCATGTTATTACTATTATTAATAATAATACTGAGCACTGCACTGACTTAGATATATCGTCGTCGCAGAGGCATTGCCACAATAGCTACCTATATTTCGAGAAAATACCGCGCGTAGACTCTCTACAGCCGAACATCATCGGAGTTAAATTCATTAGGTTAGACTATACGGACAAGTCTATTTAAGGAATAGAAAAAAAAGGATTTAAAGAAGATTAATCAACTACGAGATCATTAGAGACGGAGCACAGGCTCGTGAGCGAGAAGAAAAATCAGCCGTGTCGTTTTTCAAAGGAACCATCCCAACATTCGTGTTAATCGATTTACGCCATCCACGGATCCCCGTGGCCCATCGTATTTGTTACCAGCTAGCTAAGGACGTGATCACTTACGGCTACCATGAGTTTTGAAACGGTCACGAACTTTGTTTTGAAGTTTGAAGGAATTACTAAACTATCGAAGGGACAATGATTGGAAAATTTGGCGAATCTTGGCGGCGATCCTGTGGAACATCGCAGTGGCACTGAAAACTAATCGTGACAAATAAAAACACCTACAGCCGTCCGTATGATTTTATTTTATTTTGTCGCTACCAGTTTCGACGCTTCATTGCGTCATCTTCAGGCTGTTTTGATGCGGTACAGGTTGATACGATCCCCATGCATAATCCATCAGCTGCCAGCGCTACTGGATTCGCAGATAATGTGTCAGCACTCCAACCATCAACTGACAACTGTCACGATAGTAAACGGCCGTTGTCCCAGAGACGTCCTGTTAAAAGGATGGACATACAAAAAATGAAAGCTAATCGTTCCATGTACGAGCTGCGTAACGGTGGCGTGCCAGAAATCCAGCCACGTTGCTACAAAAATTGTTTGCATCGATTCGGGATAACGGATTCCCTTACTTTGAATGTGAAGACCATCTTAACCATACGTTGTCAACAACGGACACAGGCGACCGACGAACTACTCCATCAGTCCAGGGGAATGGTACATGGACCATTCAGTGTGAAACCCTTCTGACACAAGCTGAAACCAAGATTTTCAAATTATTGTCGTTGCGACAATTGAAGGGAAATTCTCCCACAGCAGAACAAACGAGACCTTAACGATAGTCTATTGAGTCATTGGAAATAAGTAAGATTTTTGAATACTTTTGTACATTATACATGAAGTGGATCTAGCTACTGTGGTGCAATTACGTCATGCTGTACGGATTTCTAAGCAGAATTATGTATGTGGTACAGAAGAATATACTTTCAATTTGCAGATGAGTCTACTGTAAAAGTCGAAACTAATGTTAAGGAATCGTCATAAACAAGATGGGTTGCTGCTGTTCTATAGAGAGTGCCGATGAAAAAACCTAGGATATAACTGCTGCGCGAGATTCTAGCCATTCATTCGAAGAGACGTAATGCATGAATTGGAACGTCAGTTTGTACCATTTAAGTGCATGTACAGTGGCAGAAGGCATCTTTCCAAAATTTTTCATTCGCCGTTTTGAAATATTTAAGTTTATAAAACTTTTCCAGCCTTTTTATCTTTCACCAACTGAGCTACTTTTCTGCTCTTTCTGCAAATGTTTGAAGAACGAATTCATGAACTACTACGGCTGGGGAAACTCATTGACGATATCCGAAGACAGATACCCATATTTCATCATTATAGCAACAGACACGTCACGCAACGAAACACTAAATACCCGCCTGTAGCAGCATTCCTCGGTACCGACGACATCGTAAAACCGCCTTAGGCCGGAGTTTCTGGACTGAGCACATCGAAATATACAGAGGCCGGCAAGCAAAAGCAGCCTGTCGTAAAGTCGGTGCCGTGCCAAGACCACATAACGCTGTGGACCTGGCGGCCGAAGAGAAAGAGAGAAAAAGCTTTAAGAATGCGACGATGGAACGGAGAAGAATGGCGGCGTCTGGCTCCGTACAAGGCACGCGGGCAATAAGAAATCGCCAGCGACAACTGCGGAATATTGACGGGGTCGTCGCGGAAGAATGGACAGTAAATTCACGGACCTGCTCGGCAGACTCATAGCTCGATTTTAAATGCACCAAAGTCTGCTGCCATCTTGGAGTTAAGTCTAGGCCTGCAGGTGGCATTGTTGTATTTGACCTCAAGCGGCACCCCAGCGATGTCCTCAATACATTCCAAGTGCCACTCGTGGTCATATCAGCGTCCCGTATAGTGAGTACATTATGTCGAAGCTGAGTGAATTCGAATGTGGGGAAACTGTTCGTGTGCTTATGGTAGGTCCTTACGCAACCAAGGTAGGAGTATTTGGTGTTGCAGGAGGTACCGTACCGA
Organism: Schistocerca piceifrons; assembly: GCF_021461385.2. Classification (NCBI taxonomy): domain Eukaryota; kingdom Metazoa; phylum Arthropoda; class Insecta; order Orthoptera; family Acrididae; genus Schistocerca; species Schistocerca piceifrons. The sequence continues at coordinate 524,795,224 of NC_060143.1, read as the reverse complement.
AAATTTATGGCGCATACAGGGAAAGCGGAAAACATCATCCACTAAGCCGGAAAGCGGACAAAAGTGTTTGCTGAGTAGTCCTGACGGATGGTCACTAAAGAGAAGAACAACATGAAGGGAGCTGCATAAACAAAGAATTGTGTGGAGAACTGGAATTCTAAAATCACTCATCGGTGATGCAAATTCACGAGACAGGTAAACGTGATGCCGAAGCAACAAAACGTGGACCAGGAATCAATGCCAGAAAGGCGGGGAATCATGTTTTACACTGTTTCGAACTTCTGACCCAGTTCACGTCAAGAGTGAAACATAATGGTAGTTCGGTGATAATTTTGGCAGCCATATCGTGGAATTCCATGGGCCCCATGATTGCTTGGCAAGGTCGCACTACCAGCAAGGATTATGTGACAATTCTGGCTGATCAGATCCATCACATCGTATGATGTTTGTTGCCCGTTAGTGATGCTGTGTTGCAAAGAAGACAGGGCCTCTCTTCACACAACTCACATCGCTCGGGCCTGGTTTTTTGAGCACAAGGATGAACTGTCGCGTTTTCCCTCACCACCACAGTCTCCTGATCTGTTATTGAGCTCTTGCGCTCTACTTTGCAGGCAGAGGTGTGTGACTGCTATCCATCTCCGTCGTCGTTACCTGAACTCGATACTATTTTGTATGAAAAACGGTATACGACTCCCTTGAAAACTATTCGGTGCCTATATTTATCCATCCCGTGAAGTCTGTAAGCTGTTTTGAATGCCAACCGTTTTCCTATACAGTACTAGGCGTTTTTGGTACTTACACATTTTTCCACCCCTTGCATTTCCCTTGCTTAACTGTTAAGCGGATACCAGAACGAGGAAAGCAATCAATTTTTTTCTTTCAGTCAGATGTACGAAATCATCTGAACATTTTTATATTTTGATTTTGGGAGTAATCTGTTTGATGTTAGTTTTGTCACCTTTTCCTTATACACAGGCACGATCATTTAAGCACTATCTCTGGAAATATGAGACTGTCTTAACAAATGGCCTAACTGACACTTCAGCACAGATAACTATTCCTCAACTGATTCACAACTGAGATTAGTGAATGCTCACATGTTGCCAAAGTCGTTTCGAGTAAGCTGCAGTAATTTCGCTGGGAAGCCCTCACACATCTTCCGCATACTCCCAATGTCTTGCCATTCAGCTCCCATATTTTTTAAGCTCCTAGGAAAGATACACGTGTCCCTCGATTTGCCTCGGACGAGGAGGTGATCGCCTGAGTACAGTCATGGTTCCGCAAGCGACTGGGAAAAATTTTCCTAGAAGGCAGTGACAGTCGAGTCTCACAATGGGATACGTGCACGAGTACTGACAGTGAAGGCGATTACTTTTGAAATAAAGAGTTTACTTACTGTTTCCATATCTGTGTCGTTTTCATCTGACTTCCCCTTACAATTTTTCATGACGTATGACTACCAAATAACACAGCTCGATGAAAGTTGGATCATTCATAGAAAGCTGCTACAGAAAGTGATGCAGAAAGTAAGTGAAATAAATGCGCAATGAGACGAACAGAACTGACACTTTCATTCAAAGACAATAATTAGAGTGGTTACCGCGATTTATTATGGTCCCCTGGACCTTACAATAAGTGGGATGTACTTCGTAATAGAGTTTGTGATAACCACGGACGGCAGTCCATGCTACTCAGATTGAATCAGCTCGCATCCGAGAAGAACTCGCAGCTTCAGTGGCCGTTGATCCAGTCCATATGCCCGTGGTACCATTGTAAACGGTACTGCCGATGTCCAGATTGAAAGTTGTAAGATTTTTATTTAAACTTCATTATATTTGTAATTATTATTTGTTATGGTGAAAGACGTACAGGAATATGTATAGTTCCGTCTCTGACAATTATAGAACTCTGATTGAAAAAAGGAAAAAAACAGAAATTACTTACTCTTCCTAAAAATCATAAAAGATCACTTCTCCAATAGCTGACAGCAAGTTTTAAAATATCCTCTAACGTCTCCTAACAACTATTCTGTAATGCTCCTGTACGGAACAGGCAACTTACCTCGTCTTGTCACTGTAACTGCCTGATCAGTAACATGCTGCTTGATCAGTAACATGCTAAAATGATTCAAAATAAATACTGCAGTCCATGCAGAGTGCAATGCATGGTTACAACAACTGATACAATTATTGCCATTTTTTAAATAAATTGAATGATTAGGAGGGATTTCGTCAAAAAACCCTAAGCGGTGTGAAAATGAAAGAAACTGATAAAAAGTTTTAATTTACTATGTTCATAAAATAGATGATTTAGACACTGACGCACTTTACACAGACCTTTGCATTTCTCCGATGCTGTGATTAGCAACAACTTTATTTACACCACAGTGTCTGTAATCAATAATCGCGCCTCTCGCCACAAAAAAAGATACGAATATAACTCTGAATATATGCATAGACAATATTCAAGAAAGGTAGGAGGAGTAATCCACTAAATTACGGGCCCATAGCGTTAACGTCGATATGCAGCAGGATTTTGGGACATATATTGTGTTCAAACATTATGAGTTACCTCGAAGAAAACTGTCTATTGACACATAGTCAACATGGGTTTAGAAACGTCGTTCCTGTGAAACACAAGTAGTTCTTTATCCACATGAAGTGCTGAGTGCTATTGACAAGGGATTTCAGATCGATTCCTTATTTCTGGATTTCCGGAAGGCTTTTGACACTGTATCATACAAGCGGCTTTCCGAGAAATTGCGTGCTTATGGAACATCGTCTCAGTTATGTGACTGGATTTTTGATTTCCTGTCAGTGAGGTCACAGTTCGTAGTAATTGACGGAAAGTCATCGAGTATAACAGAAGTGATATCTGCCGTTCCCCAAGGTAATGTTATAGGCCCTTTGCTGTTCCGTATCTATATAACCGATTTGGGAGACAATCTGAGTAGCTATCTTAGGTTGTTTGCAAATGACGCTGTCGTTCATCGACTAATAAAGTCATCAGAAGATCAAAACAAATTGCAAAACTATTTAGAAAAGATATCTGAATAGTGAAAAAATTGGTAGTTAACCCTAAATAACGAAAAGTGTGAGGTCATCCAAATGAGTGGTAAAAGGCATTCGTTATACTTCGGTTACACGAAAAATCAGTGTAATCTAAAAGCCGTAAATTCAACTAAACACCTAAGTATTACAATTACGAACAACTTAAATTCGAAGGAACACTTAGAAAATGTTGTGGGGAAGGCTAACCAAAGACTGCGTTTTATTGGCAGGACACCTAGAAAATGTAACAGGACTACTAAGGAGACTGCCTACACTACGCTTGTCCGTCCTCTTGTAGAATACTGCTGCGCAGTGTGGGATTCTTACCAGATAGGACTGACGGAGTACATCGAAAAAGTTCAAAGAAGGGCAGCACGATTTGTATTATCGCGAAATATGGGAGAGAGTGTCACAGAAATGATACAGGATTTGGGCTGGACATCATTAGAAGAAAGGCGTATTATTGCGACGGAATCTTCTCACGAAATTCCAATCACCAACTTTCTCCACCGAATGCGACAATATTTTGTTGACACCGACATACATAGGGAGAAACGATAACCACGATAAAATAAGGGAAATCAGAGCTCGTACCGGAAAGATATAGGTGTTCGTTCTTTCCGCGCGCTATACGAGGTTGGAATAATAGAGAATTGTGAAGGTGGTTCGATGAACCCTCTGCCAGGCACTAAAATGTGAATTGCAGAGCATCGATATAGATGTAGACGTAGACCTCCCAGTGAGCTAGCAAGCAACAAGTACGTGAAACAAGAACCTAAATTACCAAAAATCATCGATTAATACCAAAATCTTCTCCGGCGTTTCTAGCAAGTTCGCGCCAGGCTGCGGCGACCTCTCATGTCGCGCGGCTTCTCTGCTCTGCAGGCTACGTCCGACTACTTCCGACTCGTCTCAACTACTGTACGCTCGCTACTACTCACTGTAATAATATATGTCCATCTGAGTTTGTGTATGCACACCAGAGCAGAATCAGTGGCTAACTTTTAAAAGGAATATAAACGTCCAACTTTCAGGGTGTCAACAAAACACAACGTACCTGCCACCAGGCAAAGAGACCGGCCCCCATGCGGTCACCGTGCCACTAGGTCGCGTGAAATTGCGTGCCTTGCAGTACCTAAATATGGTTGCAATTCCACACACTGTTTAACGTGGATCTCTATTTTACCAGTTGCGTGAATTAGCGGTCATCCGCTGCTGTAGTTGACCTTTCTCTGCTTCAGTCAGAAGTGCCTGTGGTTCAAAATGCTCGTAGTATCAAACATAAGCCTCAATTTGAGGAAGAAATTTCTGAGAATGTACGTTTGGAGCACAGCATTGTATGGTGGTGAAACATGGACTGTGGGAAAACCAGAACAGAAAAGACGAGTGCCACATCGCCAACCATGGCTGGCACCTTTTCCCCATTGCCACGTCACGCTGTCTGAGCGCGAGTGCGTGGGAGGGGGAAGAGGGAGAAACTGCGAAAGCGGGCGCAGCTTCGAATCCTCCCGCGATCAGAAAAATGGTACCGAATCCTCCCAAGACCGCAAGGTCTGAAAAACGATGGGACGGAATCCTCCCGTTAGAAGCACGTAGCAGTTCTAAACGTTTTGAATACTCCAAGCAGACAAAGGAAAGCATATGAAGTTACAGTAGAAGATATAAAAAATTTTCACGTGTATTGTGAGTATGTTTAAAAGTTTTATCTTCTATCTGATTTAGATATTTATTTTTAGAAACAGTAATGATTTATAGCCTTGATTTCTTCATAATTAATTTATTAAAATAGTAAATCATGATTTCGCAACACATATTCTATGTCAGCGTTCATTTTATCAATTATGGTTGCATTTCCAGCAAATCTATACATACGACAAATTGATAGGTGTCCGATGTCTGAATACAGGAGATGATTAAGAAAACTTAATTTGATTGGTCTATAGAAGCGCAATACACGGCAAAAAACATTTTTATAATTTCTTCTGCGTGTCCGATTTACACAAAAAAAAAAATCATTTTATCTGTGGTGTGCGTACTGTAAGACCTACGGTACACACACCATCAGATTATTTGACTTGTCACTCTAACGAAGTAGGCGAGTGTCAGCAATATGTCTCGTGGTTTTATCGTGGCGTGTTTATCTTCTGCCGTTAGGTCAGACGATAGAAATGCCACTTGCACGCTTAGAGTAGCAGATTGACGGTGACCAACCTTAAACAGAACTTGATTAATTTTCACACACATTTACTAAAATAATAAAAATCATAGACATTACGTAACTTGATTCTGGATGCTGTTTACAACTGACAATCTGAAGTTTCTTTGGTCATGGTACATTAATCTTATTCTCACATATCTCTGATACTTGACGAAGTGTATATACATTTCTCTTCATGGCTATGTACAGGAATATGATAATCTTATTAGGCGCAGACTGAAACTTAACTGTAGACTGGTACAGACAAATGTAGACTGGTACAGACTAATGCAGACTAACGCCGACTGGTGCAGACTGACTAATCGGAGGTTTTTTTTTTCCTTTATTGATTTTCAATTCCCCCGAAGGGGTTGGGCTGGCAGCAGCATAGTACAGCCTACAGACTTTGTAAGAGGTCTGAGCAGATGTAATTTCGGTAATTTCGATGTATTGCTCACGCGCTGGCTGCGATATGTAAGGTATAAGAGAATCTCAGACCAGAGAGAAGTGTTGACTGCAGTAGGAACTGTGTAGCTGTAGATGTAAGTTGTTGCTAGCGAGCAGTCTGGTCTGGTGTATCGTGTTGGCTGGGCCGGTCGTGGTGCAGCGATGCCGGAGCCTGAGCATTATTGTTTAAGGTAAAAAGCAGCCTCGCGCATATGTAGTATTGTTATCTCAAGTCCCATGTAAATGTTTTAAAATGTCCCAATAATAATCTTTCTCATAAAAAATAACTTTTAACAACCATTCATTTCAATTCAAAGAATTTACTAATTTCTCCAATCCATGATCATCCCGATTATTCCAAAAGAAAAATCAGTTGTTTCCTTTCATAAATGACAAATCCATCGGCCAGCATTGCACAGGGCTGTGCCAGAAAAATTTATTGTAAGAGCAGGTATATATGCGTTATCCGGCGACTTCATTGAGGTAAGAATTTTTCCTTTTTTTATTCAGAATGATCTTTCAGGACCATGACGCAGCACTGCTGACGTCCAAAATTTTCCAGGTTAAATTCACAGTCAATTATTAAAAAATTATAAGTGAGCGACAATTTAATTGAGAGGTTAGTTACATTGTATTATCACCAGGTTACTGAATTAATTTTTTGTTGGGACGTTACACTGAATGTGAACGACATAATTATAATTTTTACTGTTGAGAAGTTTAGGAATTTTTCTGTTTTGAGGTTACACTAAATGTGAATGAATTTCGTGGGGAGGTTACAATATTTATTTTAAAAAATGGGAGAAGAAAAGAAACAAGAAAACCAGGCGATCAAACGGTGACATAAAGTGTAAAACGGCGGAAACTAATCGGAGGTCTGTACACTCGTTATAATACCTCGAGCGTTCAGGTATCACCGCGCGAGTGTGATCCGCGAGGAGAAAAGGTTCTACGTTAGCAGCAATCGCATTGGCTGCGTTACGTATTAATACGCGGATCGGCGGAAGCAGAATTTGGTCCGTCTCTATGATCGCGCCATCTCGTAGTGCGGAGACTGATAAGCACTGCGCCTGCGCTGTTGTGCTTAGCGGGGCGCGCTCTAGTGGGAAAGTTGTGTACGCGCTGACTACGCGGAACTATGTACACAACATTATCCTAATATGTTTATGTACATCTAAAAATCACAATTATTGATTGGGTAGCTCCTGTTCTGATTTTGTATGAAACTGATTTTACATACTGAAATCTGGAAATTTTACCAGCTTCGAAATTTGCTACTTGCTGTTCCATAAATTTCAAGTGTGGACAATTTCTTTCCTTTTTCTTCGTTTTCGACGAATTTATTGCAGTTCTATAATCGAGCTGAATTTGGTTAAGCACTTCAAGAAATCGGTAAATGTCATTACTGGAGGAGTAGAACTGAGTATTATATTTGCTATGGAAACTTTCCCAAGCATTAGTTGTTCGCTGTCTGTTACAACTTAGTTCTGCCCACATGCGTGGAGGAAAGAGTGCATTCTCTTCTATGTGAGTTTCTACTAAATAGTCACAAAAGGTTTTCAGTTTTTCCGATGCAGGTATCTCTGCCATGAAATCGTCAACAAAACAGTCGCCAACTGTATCAAGGGAAACCAAATATGTACGTCAGAAACCTTCCAATTCCATTTTTTGCGTAGTAGTCATGAGCAAGCCCCAATGTTTGCATTTTTCGTCACCAGCTCTGTGTTACATGAAATTTGCATCCTTGAATGCGAATATCAGGCCAGACCTCACTTCCAGTTTTCGTTATGCTCTCTTCAAAGTCAGAAAACATTGTTGATGGCGAAAACTTCAAACCTATACCGCTACATTTATCAACAACGCTTTGAAATACATGCTGATACGACGAAGTTTTCTTGTCGTTCAACAAAAGACCAACGGAAAGTAATGGCCATTAACTAACCCAAGTATTGTTAACAGCTGACAAAAAGCTTTGGACCGCACTTGAACGTATCATCAACATATATATATATTCACACTGCGTTAATGTTTTAAGGTTTGCAGAGTCACAAAAAATGATCACTTTCTTTCTCGGTGTTATTTTCTAATAAACACTTTGTACCGTCTGTAGTTTCGGCATTCAGCGTGTTGATAACATCATGAGCATCTGCAGCATACGTGGGCAGTTTTGGTAGAATTTTGCGCCTAGCTTTGTAAATAGATTTACGAAAATTTTTGACATCTCTCGTGGTTATATCTTCTCTTTTTAGCTTCCGGTAAATTATTTTTGACCGTCTATCACAAATATCTTCTATCGCTATAGCGCAGACAATGCTCTGTCGCCGCGAACTGCGAAGTAGCCGCAGGAAGCTGTGGTTATTAGCGCACACAATGATCTGTTGCATTGTGTCAGTTTGGGAGGATTCGGTCCTGTTACCTGCTTACCCGCGGCTGCACCCGCGAAAGCGCCGCACTGAAATGGTGATGCAGCCGCAGTGCGTGAGACGCGGTTTCACATCTCACATTTATCAGTAACACAGACCAGAAACAAAACAACTTTTCAGTATTATTTAATTATTTTTGGCGCTCTGATCTGGTACAAACTGTCGGCATACTGAGAGATGCAGACATTTTCACAGACCTTTGCACTCCAATTACACGTCATCGTGAGTTATTTAGTTTCATAACAGAAAAAAATGTCTTTCACACACGTATGTTGACCGAAATATTGTAACGTTTTTACAACATCGTTATGGGAACGAGGAAACTCAATCTGAGGAAAGCAATCTAGATGTATTGGGCAGTGTTAACGTTAAACGGATTTGTCTTTAAAACGGGAATTTCCTTGCAGATCAGTGACTTACATTTCCACGTGCACAGAGGTGCTTTCAACTGAAACGGTAAACAGTCTCGAAAACAGGTCCAGATGTCCCCCAGACGTGTAGGAAACTATCCTTGTACTTCTGTCAAGATCATAATGATTTCTTCGAACCTCGCGTGTTCTTTAGCGTCAGTGAACTTATGGAAGTGGACTGTGTTTGTGAGAATTGTGTCCCTTCTGCATTGCAATTTTCTATTTAAATACGTCCTCGACAGTCAGAAATAAGTTGTTTCTCTCCTTGCGATGTCTTACTGTGGGAACTGTGCATTCAAGTCCACTTAAAGCGCGAGGTCTCCAATCCAATCCGGATGTTCTAATTTTCGTTCTTGCATTCCTTCTTCCTTCATAAATTCAACCATAGAGATGGACAAACCAATCAGTCTCGTCTGTCGACCGTTGTAATTTTTTGCTCTTTCATTGCCAACTAGATCTTTATATTCCTTCTGCTTGGTATTGTAATGTCGTTTCATAGTAAATTTACAGTACCCGTCGCTTATGCAGTTGCATAATATATATTGAGATTTCTCATCGCTCTCTTCCATCTTTCCCATTCATTCTTAAAGACTAGTGACGCTAGATCGCTAGCCTGCCTCATTTTGTGTAAATAGCCCCTGGACTTGTGAAAGTACTCCATGCACGAACAAATAGCGCACTGTAAACAGCGCTGACATCACGTTTCTGGAGATCTGAAGAGAGTTGTGTCTACCTGAAAATGCCACAGCGCAGTTATCAGTTAAGTGTCTCGCTCTTCCGGGAACTTCCGAGAAGAACCGAACAAAGCCGAGACAGGCCGATCTTGGCCCGCTCGTGGCCAGCGCACTCTGCACGCGTGAGTGGCACGCTGTGGCCGGCACTGATTTGAGTCAGAATGGTTCAAATGGCTCTGAGCACCATGGGACTCAACTGCTGAGGTCATTAGTCCCCTAGAACTTAGAACTAGTTAAACCTAACTAACCTAAGGACATCACAAACATCCATGCCCGAGGCAGGATTCGAACCTGCGACCGTAGCGGTCTTGCGGTTCCAGACTGCAGCGCCTTTAACCGCACGGCCACTTCGGCCGGCGGATTTGAGTCCTGACGCTGCAGAAGAATGACGAAAGTTTGTTGGAATGATGAGGTAGGGAATGTGGATGTTCTCCGCAGAAGCGGTGAGGGAAAGAACATACACTGACAAGAAGAAGGAAGAGGATGATGGTTCAAATGGCACTGAGCACTATGGGACTTAATATCTGAGGTCATCAGTCCCATAGAACTTAGAACTACTTAAACCTAACTAACCCAAGGACATCACATACATCCATGCCCGAGGCAGGATTTAAACCTGCGACCGTAGCGTTCGGTCGGTTCAAGACTGAAGCGCCTAGAACCGCTCGGCCACAGCGGCCAGCGGAGAGGATGTCATCAGGGATTAACTTCCATGTGACGGGCCGCGGTGGCCGAGCGGTTCTAGGCGCTTCAGTCCGGAACCGCGCGAATGCTACGGTCGCAGGTTCGAATCCTGCCTCGGACAAGCATGTGTGTGGTGTCCTTGGGTTAGTTAGATTTAAGTAGTTCTAAGTTCTAGGGGACTGATGACCTCAGATGTTAAGTCCCACGGTGCTCAGAGCTATTTGAACCATTTTTTAACTTCCTTGTCATTAGAGGAAGCTGTAGAGGGTATCAACTGCAGAAGAAGGCAGAGATTGGATCACATTCAGCAAATTATTGAGAACATAGGTTGCAAGTGCTACTTTAAGATAAAAGGTTGACATGGCAGATAATTTCGTGGCGGGCTGCATCAAACTATATTTAAAAAAAAAGGTTATGTTACTGTACCTTGCTCGTTCTTAAGTTTTGGAGAGCTAAGTAGCAAGAATCATCGTCAAAGTTGTGTTGTAAGTAATGCTGTATAACAATTCGACCACAAGGATGTTCGAAACTGCGTCGTAAAATAAATTATGTTGTGTATTAGTTTCTCATCAATTTAAGCAATATGTAAAATGAGCTAAATGCAGTGGTTCCTGTTGAGTCCATCAGTAGATCGGGTTTTACTAGGCGTGGCCTGGATCTGAATATGTATGGGGAGGGGAGGCTGGCAAATCTTTTAGGTGACAGTGTAGTGATGGTGGTGGGGTCGCTCATGGAAAAAATCCTGTAGTAGTTGGTGTTAGAGCTGCACCGTTTTTAGATTGAAGTCAGCTGATAAGTATACCTGCTTAAAGGAAGTCCATCTAACTAAGGGCTAACCTTCAGAGGATGTCACGTTTCCAAGTAGAGAAGGTATTAGCATATTTCATCAAAACATAAGACGTAATAGAGATAAAGTTAGTGAACTGCTTATAGACGTTGACTGTGAAATTATTGGTGAATCTGAGCACCACTTAAATAATTTGACAATTCAGTTTTCCGTTACCAGGATACAGATTTGCTGGCTGCTTTTCAAGGACTCCTTGAGGGCTGGAGGAGTGGCCATGTAGGCCTACGTAAAAACAGTATTACATTTGAGTCCATGGAGTATCATGGCACTGCACTGAACATATATTTTGAATGTTGTGCAGGGGCAGTTGAATATAGTGAAACTAAACTTCTAATTTTTGTTGTTTATAGGTCCCCTAACCCCATAGCATTTCTGCACTTTATAGGAAGTACCAGAAATTAATTATATGTGGTGACTTCAATATTAATTTTTTAGGTGACTGTGAAAGAAAATAATGTTGGTAGATCTCGTACGTTCTTATGATCTGATCCAGACTGTGTGTTTTCCAACTAGGGTGCAGGAGAACAATAGCACAGCCAAAGACATCGTTTTTATTCATTCTTCATTACTACATGGGCATTCACTTAGTAAAAGAGTGAATGGTCTTTCCGACCATGATGCACAAATCTTATCACTAAAAGCTTTTGTACTCAAACAATTGTCACATATAATTACAAACTATGTAGGAAAGTTAATCCAACGGCAGTATAGTTTTTTAAAACTCGTCGTGGAACAAGAGTGGCAGGATGTGCCGATAACATAGATGACAAATATAATGCTTTCCTTAACACATTTATCATGCTCTTTGAGAGATGCTTTTCATTAGAACATTCTAAACGGGGTACTAGCAGTAAAAGGCATACTAGGTGGCTGACTAGTGGGAAATGGATATCATGTAGAACAAAGCGGGAATTATATCAAAATGTTAGAAGTAGTCACAATCAAGCTACAGTAGTCCATTAAAAACAGTATTGTAACATGTTTAAAAATGCTGTTAGGAAGACAAAGACTATGTCGTACGCAAATAGAATAGCTAATTAATAGGATAAAATTAAAACGATATGGTCAATTGTGATGGAAGTATCCGGTCAGCAGCACAGGGTCGACACTATAAAGTCAGTTCGAAGTAAAAATATTTCTCTTACTGATAAATCAGATATATGTACAGTATTTAACATGCATTTTCTGAGCATTGCTGGTGAATTAAAAATTTAGTTTCTACAGGGAATCATATAACTCTCTTGGCAAATGCCTTTCCGAGATTGATGTCTGAAATACTCCTCTGTGATACAAACAAGGGGGAGATTCAGTCAACAATTAAATCTCTGGAGACTAAGGACTCTCATGGATATGATGGAGTGCATAGCAGTATATAAAAGTACTCTCCTGCACGTGTTAGCCCAGTAGTTAGCCATATTTGTAACTTTTCCTTTAGGAATGGTAGTTTCCTGAACGATTAATGTACTCAGTAGTAAAGCCACTTTATAAAAAGGAAGAAAGGGATATTGTAGGAAATTTTAGACCTATTTCTATGCCATCAGTGTTTGCTTAAGTTATTGAAAAGGCTGTTTATGTAGGGATATTTGATCATTTTATATCTCCCAGCTTGCTATCAAATGTACAGTTCGGCTATAGAATCGTTTAACTACTGAAAATGCTAGATTCTCTTTTCTCAGTGAGATACTGGAGGGGTTAAACACTAGGCATATTTTTTGATTTAACTAAGGCGTTTGATAGCGTTGATCACAAAATATTACTCATGTAATTGGACCATTATGGAATACGGGAGTAGCTCACAAACGGTTCATCTCTTACTTTAACAACCGACAGCAAAAGGTTATTATTCACAGTATTGAGAATGGCTGGGATGTGGGGTGTGAGTGGGGTACAGTGAAATGGGCGGGATGCCTCAGGGATCAATGTTGGCACCACTCCTGTTCCTTATTTATACAAATTATGTGCACTCTAGTATTACAGGTAACTCTAAAATATTTCTGTTTGCTGATGACATTAGCTTGGTACTAAAGGATGTTGTGTGCAACATTGGCTCGGTTTCAGGTAGTGCAGTTCATGAGCTAAGTTCATGGCTTATAGAAAATAAACTAACGCTAAATCACAATAAGACTGAGTTTTTACAGTTCATAACACACAATTCAGCAAAACCCGACGTTTTAATTTCACAGAACGGGCATATGAGTAGTGAAACTGAACAGTTCAAATTTCTAGGTGTTCAGATAGATAGTAAAGTGTCGTGGGACACCCACGTTCACGATCTTGTTGAAAGACTTAATACTGCCATTTTTACTGCTAGATCGGTATCTGAAGTAAGTGATTGTTCGACACGAAAATTAGTCTACTTTGCTTATTTTCATTCGCTTATGTCGTATGGTATTATATTTTGGGGTTACTCTTCCCATTCTAAAAGGATATTTTTGGCTCAGAAATGGGCGCTTCAGGCAATACAGGCAATAAGTGGCGTAAGATCGCGAACCTCTGTTCACTAGTCTGGGTATTTTGAATTGGCCTCTCAATATATATATTCTTTAGTGTTGTTTCCTGTTAACAATATTAGCTTATTCCCAAGAATAAGCAGCTTTCACTCAGTTAATACTCGGCAGGAAGCTGTAACGGTACCTTGACTACCGCGCCTCCGTCAATACAAAGATATGAATTACGATCGCGCATGCGGAAGAGCGCTGCGCCAGCGACCGATTTTTATAAATAATTTAGATTTTTTTTTCACTTTTGCGTAGGTGTTTGTTTTTAACAACTAATTGATTACTCCGTCTCTCTCTTGTCTTCATACGAAAGACGTGTATTTTTCGGCGCTGTGTTAAATATGCTTTTGGATGGAAATTAAAATTATATTACAAAACGAAGTTGTTTCAATAGTGATTCGAACTGATTATCGCCGAATTTGTGAATTGATCATGACAGTGACAACTTAAAGAAATTTTAAACAGGCGGAGAACAGTGAAAGACGGGTCGTCCTACAAGAGAATTAGGACAGCCACGAAGACTATATTGTAATTAGTACTGCGTTTCTAACAATATTATAAGGTAAATTTCAATTAGTTTCTGATGCTATTTCCGTACAGTCGCTTTTTGTAGTGTTGCCGACCCGGTCTGCCATGCACGGTCAAATTACAGCACTATCTCAATCAATAATACGAAGCCCGCCTTATCCGTAACTTATTCCATCAAAATTCAAAACCCAATCATATTTTCTATTTTGTATTTTCACGGCAGAACCCCGAGGAAAGGAAACACTACAAAGCCAGCCTGCATTTGTATCGGACTTTCTTAACTATTGTGCAGAAAGGTGTGCAGTATACTTTTGCATCCATTTTCAATAAGATACCACAAGAATTCAAAAATCCTAGCAGTAACACACGCGCTTTCAACATCGCAACTGAAGAGTTTCCTTATGGGTCCTTCCTTCTATTCTGTCGAGAAATTCCTTGAAAAATTAAGCTGGTTCTTGTTGTATTGGTGATTGCGTTTACTTAAACTTAAGACTTGACTTTTCACGGGTTAATAAACATTTCACTTTTATCTGTTATTGCTTTTATGTTGTAATTTCTTGTACTGACACGTTCCATGACCTTGGTGATTTGCTCCTCAATTTAGTCCTACGGAACTTGACGTGTAAATAAATAAATAAATAAATAAAGTCAATACTTGCGGGAGTACTCGTACAGGTTGGTGAGACATGTCAAGGGGCAGTGGAGGTCGACAGGCGGAAGCAAATAAGTACAGTGCTTCAAAAGTAATACAAAATACCGCAATGCAAGACATATGGAAGACATATAAGACGAGGACACGTAAAAAGAGGTTATACGAAAAAGTAAAGACAGCTTTCGTCTCAGATTCTCTAAGCGTTGTCAGCTGAGTCGAACTTGGAAGCCAGAGATGGCAAACAGGCGGAGTCAGCAAATACATCTCTACACGCAGGCAAGTTGTTTACACGATCTGAAGTCTGAGGTACTGGTCGTGGTTTCTTGTTTACAAGAAGCGAGGTAAACATACTTTGTAATGATAAGTGAAAAAAAATGGTTCAAATGGCTCTGAGCACTATGGGACTCAACTTCTGAGGTCCTCAGTCCCCTAGAACTTAGAACTACTTAAACCTAACTAACCTAGGGACATCACATACATCCATGCCCGAGGCAGGATTCTAACCTGCGACCGTAGCGGTCTCGCGGCTCTAGACTGTAGCGCCTAGAACCGCTTGGCCATTCCGGCCGGCCATGATAAGTGACGGCGCTGGTTTCATTCACCTTGTGACACATGAAATATACACTGAAATGCCAAAGAAACTGGTACAAGCATGCGTATTACAATACAGGGATATATAAACAGGAAGAACACGCCGCTGCGTTCGACAACGCCTATAAAAAAACAATCAATTTCTGGCGGAGTTGTTAGACTGGTTCTTGCTGCTACAATGGCAGGTTATCAAGATTTAAGTGAGTTTAAACGTGGTGTTATAGTCGGCGCACGAGCGATGGAAATACGTTGCCTGGTCGAAAGGGACTTGTTACCAATTGTATCGAGCGGATGGACGTATACCGGTATGGAGACAACCTCATGAATCCATGGATCCTGCATGTCAGCAGGGGCCCTGTCAAGCTGGTGGAGGCTCTGTAATGGTGTGGATCACTGATACGTCTAGATACGACTCTGACAGGTGACACTTTCGTAAGCATCCTGTCTGATCACCTGGATCCATTCATGTCCACTGCGGATTCCGACGGACTCTGGCAATTCCAGCTGGACAATGCAGCACCCCACACGTCCAGAAACGCTACAGAATGGCTTTTCTGAGTTTAAACATTTCCGCTGGCTACCAAACTCCCCAGACATGAACACTATTGAGCATATCCGAAATGCTTTGCAACGTGCTTATCGGAAGAGACCTCCACTCGTCGTACTCTTACGGACTTATGGACAGCCCTGCACGATTCATGGTGCCCTTGCCCTCCACCACTATTTCAGACATTATTCGAGTCCATGCCACGTCGTGTTGCGGCACTTCTGCGTGTTCGAGGGGGCCCTGCTCGATATTAACCAGGTGTACCAGTTTCTTTGACTCTTCAGTGTATTTTGAAATGCATAAGAAACAGTGTGTTTTAAGTTTTCTATTCCTTACGAATTTGGTTCTTACAGTGGTGTAACAATTGTTAAATACAATCTCTTCCAGGACGTTCATACAAGCACCTCTTCCCATTTTATGCAAAACTGTAAGATTATCGTCAACACTAGTGACACTAAGTCCTCCTTTGATTCGGTGGGAAGTGAATGTGAATTTAGCTTCTGTGTTTTTTTTTTTTTTTAATACTGTTTTGGTACGTCCTTGTATCTAGTTTTGTTGTTTCTCCCAGTCTGCTGAAAGCTTCACAATCAGTACAGCAGATTTTATGTGTGTCTGTGTAGCCCCAAACTTGTTGGTTTTAATATGATGTGGAAGTGACTGACCTATTGTTAGCTGTCATGGAAACAACTCTGACTTTGAAACTAGGTATACAACTATAGCTTTACTGCATGCTGCAGTATATGATCACGGCTATTAACATTAGGTGTAGCGCGCATGTAGGCGTGAATCTGACGGGAAACTTTTTCCAGGGGACTAACGTAGCTACCGCAGTTGTGACAGGAATTCGTAGGTTAACATTTTGTTGGTGTGTCGCGAAGGATAATTTGTGTACCATGGACACCTCCCGCCATTTCCTGTTCCAAATGCGAATGATGCGTGGGAAGAACACTTGTTAGTAAGCTTCTGACTGGGCTCCAATCATACTAATTTCACATTCTTGACCTCTACGTGCTATATTGGCAGGATGAAGTATTGTATTGGTTTTCTGCCCCAGGAACGCACATTCGGGTAATTTTAACAAGAAACAACACCATGATGCACAACGCCACTCTGGTGGCATCTGCCACCGAGGTTGGGTATCTCCGCATTTATTATACGAACCGTTGATGAAAGACACTGCTCTTCTTTGGAACTTCTCTGTTTCCTCCATCAACGTTATCTGTTACGGCCCTCAGACTGGCGAGTAACATTCCAGAATCGGTCAAACGATGGCTTCGTAAGCTTCGCCTTCGTCGGTGGCGTACGCTGTTGAAGAAATTGGCATCTCCACTTCCTGGATTTAGCTTATGTGAACGTTCCACCTTAAATCGCTCCGTAACCAGATTGGATGTGACAGCTTCCTGTGGTTGTTCCACAATCATGTAATGATACATCAAGGGGCTCTCCGCCTATTTATGGGCAATACGTTTCATTTTCTGTATGTCTAGGTTCATCCGTGAAATCTTGCCCAAGCATTTCTTCTGACATTTTATTACTATTTTCTACCGTTACGACTTCCATACAGGGTGGTCAGATACAGTGTGAAAAGCTTGTAAGGCTGTTACAGGAGAGGTCGTGCTGATAAATAACTGTTTAGGTAAAAATTAGATGCGGTACGCCGTTTACGAGTTAATTAGCATCAGAATTAGAAATCAGGCCGCTAAGCGCAGATTCAATCGGCCCGCCAGATACTTCTTTGTCTGTGTAGTTTTGGCAACGTACATGATAGCGCCACGAGACTGCTCAGTCTTACATCCACATCTACATCCATATCGATACTCCGCACGCCACCGTACGGTGCGTGGCGGAGGGTATCCTGTACCACTACTTGTCATTTCCTTTCCAGTTCCAGTCCCAAACAGAACGAGGAAAAAACGACTGTCTGTTTGCCTACGTATGAGCCGTATTTTCTCGTGTCTTATCTTGTGGTCCTTGCGCTCACTGTATGTTCGCGGCAGTAGAATATTCTGCAGTCCGCTTCAAGTGCCGATTCTCTAAATTTTCTCAATAGTGTTTCTCTAAAAGAACGTCTCCTTCCCTCCAGGGATTTCCATTTGAGTTCCCGAACCATCTCCCCAACGCTTACGTGTTGTTCGCTTATTTTTACTTTATTTTATTTTTTTGAGTCATCAGTCTATTGAGTCGTTTGATGTGGCCCGCCACGAATTCCTCTCCTGTGCTAACCTCTTCATCTCAGAGCAGCACTTGCAACCTACGTCCTCGATTATTTGCTGGATGTATTTAAATCCTATCTGCCTCTACAGTTTTTGTCCTCTGCAGCTCCCTCTAGTACCATGGAAGTCATCCCTCGAAATCTTAACAGATATCCTATCATCTTGTCCCTTCTCCTTGTCAGTGTTTTCCGCACATTTCTTTCCTACCCAATTCTGCGCAGAACCTCCTCATTCCTTAGCCTATCAGTCCACCGAATTCTCAGCATCCGTCTGTAGCATCACATCTCAAAATCTTCGATTTACTTGTTTTCAGGTTGTCCCAAAATCCATGTTTCACTTCTATACTATGCTGTGCTCCAAACGTACATTCTCAGAAAATTCTTCCTCAAATCAACGCCTATGTTCGATACCAGTAAACTTTTCTTGGCTAGGAACGCCCTTTTTTCCAGTACTATTCTGCTTTTGATGTCCTCCTTGCTCTGTGCGTCATTGGTTATTTTACCGTCAACGTAGCAGAATTCAACTGCATCTACTTCGTCACCATCAATCCTGATGTTAAGTTTCTCTCTGTTCTCATTTCTGCTACTTCTCATTACTTTCGTCTTTCTTCGATTTACTCTCAATCCATATTCTGTACTCATCAGATTGTTCATTCCTGTCAGCAGAACATGTAATTCTTCTTCAATTTCACTCAGGACAACAATATCTTCAGCGAATCTTATCACTGATATCCATTCACCTGAAATTTTAATTCCACTCCCGATACTTTGTTTTATTTCCATCATTACTTCTTCGATGTACAGATTGAACAGTAGAGACGAAAGACCACATCCCTGTCTTACACCCTTTTTAAACCGAGCATTTTGTTTTTGGTTGTCCACTTTTATTATTCCTTCTTGATTCTTGTATATATTATATATTGCCTGTTTCTCCCTATAACTTACCCGGATTTTTCTCAGAATTTCGAACGTCATTTTACATTGTCGAATGCTTTTTGCAGGTCGACAAACAATATGTACGTATCTTGATTTTTCTTTAGTCTTGCTTCCATTATCAACCGCAACGTCAGAATTGCCTCTCTCGTGCCTTTACGTTTTCTAAAGCCCAACTGATCGTCGCCTAGCACATTCTCAATTTTCTTTTCCTTTCTTCTGCATACTATTCTTGTCAGCAACTTGGATGCATGGGCTGTTAAGCTGGTTGTTGATATTTCTCGCACTTGTCAGCTCTTGCAATCTTCGGAACTGTGTGGCTGTTATTTTTCCGAAAGTCGGATGGTATGCCGCCAGATTGATACATTCTACACACCAACGCGAATAGTCGTTTTGTTGCCACTTACCCCAATAATTTTAGAAACTCTGTTGGAATGTTATCTGTCCCATCTGCCTTATCTGATATTAAGTCCTCCGCAGCTCTCTTAAATGCTGAGTCTAATACTGAATCCCCTACCTCTTCTAAGTCGACTCCTGTTGCTTTTTCTATTACATCAGCCATAATTCCACCCTCCTAGAGACCTTAAGTGTACTCTTTTCACCTGTCCGCTCTCTCGTCTGCATTTAACAATGCTATTCTCGTTGCGCTCTTAATGTTACCATTCTTGCTTGTAATTTCACTGAAGATTGTTTTGGTTTTCCTGTATGCTGAGCTAGTCCTTCCGACAATCATTTCTTTTTCAATTTCTTGACATTTTTCATGCAGCCTTTTTGTCTTAGTTTCCCTGCACTTCTGTTTATTTAATTCCTTAGAGGCTTGAATTTATGTATTTCTGAATATCCCGGATCATTTTTGTACTTCCTCCTTTCATCGGTCAGCTGAAGAACTTCTTCTGTTACTCAAAGTTTTTTCACCTTTACCTTCTTCTTTCTTTTTTCAACTTCCAACTTCTATGAGTGCTCTTTTCAGAGATGTTCATTCCTCTTCAACTGTACTGTCTACTTAGCTCTGCTTTTTGCTATCTCTATAGTCTTAGAGAACTTCAAGAATATCTCGTCATTCCTTAGTACTTCCGTATCACATTTATTTGCATATTTATTCTTACTGACTAATCTCTTAAACTTCAGCCTACTGTTCATCACCACTAATTTGTGTTCTGAGTCTGTATCTGCTCCTGGGTACGCCTTGCAATCCAGTATTATCTGATTTCGAAATCTCTACCTGACCTTGATGTAATCTAACTGAAATCTGCCCGTCTCATCCAGTCCATTCCAAGTGTACCTCCTCCTCTTACAAAGATTCTTGGACATAGTATTCGCTATTACTAGCTGAAATTAATCATAGAGCTCACTTAGTCTTTCTCCTCTGTCATTCCTTGTCCAAAGCCCATACTCTCCTGTAACCTCTTCTTCTACTCTTTATCCTACAATCCCATTCCAGTGCCCCATGACAACTAGATTCTCATCTCCTCTTACCTACTGTATTACCCTTTGAATATCCTCATATACTTTCTCTTTCTCTTCATCCTCAGCCTGCGGCGTCGGCATATATACCTGAACTGTGGTTGTCAGTGTGGGTTTCTTGTCGATTATGATAGAACTGCCTTGTAACTGAACTGTTCACAATAACACACTCTCCGCCTCACCCTCCTATTCATAACGAATCCTACTCCCGTTATACCATTTTCTGCTGCTGTTGATATTACTCTAAACTCACCTGACCAGAAATCCTTCTCTTTTTTCCATTTCACTTCACTGACACTTAGTTCGTCGAGACTGAGCCTTTGCATTTTCCTTTTCAGACTCTCTTACTTCCCTAATACGTTTAAACTTCTGATGTTCCACGCACTGAATCTTAGAACATTTTCCTTCCTTTGGTTATTCAATCTTTTTCTCATGGTCACCTCCCACTTGGCAGTTCCTCCCGGAGATTCGAATGGGGAGATATTCCAGAAACTTTTGCCAATGGACAGATCATCATGACACTTTTTCAGTTACAGGCCACATGTCGTGTGAATACACATTATGTCTTTAATGCAGTGGTTTCCATTGTCTTCTGCATCCTCATGGCGTTGATCATTGCTGCTTCTTCCACTGGTTCCCCAGCATCTTACGAATTTCGTTATTAAACCATGGTGGGTCTTTTCCATTCTTTATCCACTTACTAGGCACATATCTCTCCAGACCACGATTTGCAATCAGCTTAAACTTTGCCCAGAATTCCTCTACATCCATCTTATTGGAACTAAGTGATGCCATTTCACTGTCTAATAACTGGTGTGATGTTTCCCACCCCTAGGACAGGAGAGTGGCCTGAATCTACCGGTAACAAATCTGGCAGCTAACAAATGTGGGAGCTCGCCTCTGAATTGCTTCCATGTCTTCCTTCAATCCGACCTGGTGTGGATCCCAGACAGTGGAGTAGTAGCCAAGAATCAGTAGCACGAGCGTCCTACATGCTGTCTCCTTTACAGGTGAACAACTTCTTCCCAGAAATCTCCCAATAAACCGAAGTCGACCACTTGCCCTCCGTACCACAGTTCTCACATGCTCGTGCCACCTCATATCACTGTGAAACGTTACGCCCAGATATTTAAACGCCTTGATTGAGTCAAGCAGGACACTAGTAGTATGTACCCGAACATATATGCTTGTTCTTGCTACTCATCCGCATTAACTTACATTTTTCCACATTTAGAGCATTCATCACACTAAGTGGAAATTTTGTTTAAGTCGTCTTGTATCTTCCTACAGTCACTCAACTGCGACACCTTACCGTACACCACAGCATCATCAGCAAACAACCGCATGTTGCTGCGCACCGTGCGAGCCAAATCATTTATGTATGTAGAGAACAACAGCAGTCCTATCACATCTCCCTGGGAACACTCCTGACGATACCCTTGTCTCTGATGAACACTCGCCATCTATTATTTAAGAAGTCTTCGAGTCACTCACATATCAGTGAACTTATTCCATATACTCGTACCTTCGTTAAAAGACTGAAATGGGGTGCCGTGTCAAACGCCTTCCTGGAATCTAGAAATGTGGAATCTGCCCGTTGCTCTTCATCCGTATTTCTCAGTACACCATGTGAGAAAAAGGCAAGTTGAGTTTCACTGGAGGGATGCTTTCTATAACCATGTTGATTCGTGGACATAAGCTTCTCAGTCTCAAGAAAGTTTATTATTTTCGAACTGAGAATATGTTCAATTATTCTCCAGGAAACAGAAGTTAGGGATATTGGTCTTTAATTATGCGGATCCCTTCTTTTACCTGTCTTATATACTGGAGTCACCTGTGCATTTTTTCCCAGTCGCTTGGGATTTTCACGATAAAGACAAGCTAGATGAGGGACCAGTGCTGTAGGGTACTCTTTGTAATATTGAACTGGTATTCCATCCGGACCTGGTAGTCTACTTGCTTTCAAATCTTTCAGTTGTTTTTCTACGCCAGGTATGCTTATTTCTATGTCGTCCGTACGGGAGACTGTCCGATGGTCAAATGAGGGTATGTTCATATGATTCTCCCATGTGAACTACACTGCTGGCCACCGTAAATGCAACACCAAGAAAGACAAGAGGTAGCAAAACAAGATTTATTTTGTAGATAACATGTTGATCAAGTATCAAATGATTACGTTTACAGACGTCTGTGACATGTGGTTCCTGTCAGAATCAGTAGCCAGAGTAGCCGCCATTGTTGGAGATCACCGCTGCCACACGTCTCGGCATTGAGTCAAAGAGACGTTGGATGTGTTCCTGGGGTACAGCAACCCAAGCAGCTTCCACACGTTGCCAAAGATCATCTGGTGTGGCAGCTGGGGATGTAATCTGGGTCACTCGTTGAGCAACCATGGACCACATGTTTTCTATCGGCGAAAGATCCGGAGAGCGAGCCGGCCAGGGAAGCAATTCAATCTGGTTATTGACGAAGAACCTTTGGACAATGCGTGCCACGTGTGGTCGCGCATTGTCCTGTTGAAATATGGCTGTGGCCGAGCCCTGAAGGTAAGGAAGGACAACTGGCTCCAGCACCTCAGATATGTAGCGCCGGCTGTTTAAAGTACCGGCAATGCGTACTAGAGGCGTGCGAGAGTAATATCCAATACCGCCCCATATCATAATACCCGGTGCAAGACCAGTGTGCCGGTGCATAATGCAGCTGTCCAGCATCCTCTCTCCACGGTGTCTCCACACTCGAATCCGACCATCGTGGTGCTGCAGACAGAAGCCTGCCTCGTCAGTAGAGACAACGTCATTCCATTCTGCCGTCCACATCCGTCTGTCATCACACCATTGGCGACGGAGACGTCTGTGGTTCTGCGTCAATGGTAGACGAAGCAATGGACGTCTTGCGGACAGACCACTCTGCTGTAAACGGCGTCGAATGGTACGCGCAGACACTGGATGATGCGTTACAAACGCAATGTGCTGTGCTATGGTTCGGGATGTCACTGAGCGATCCGTCACTGCCATGCGCACAATTTGCCCATCAGCACGTGCAGTGGTGCACCGAGGTGAATGCGATCGACCACGTCGGTCCGTCGTACCCTCCTGCATCCAACGGTCACATATCCGCATTACAGTTGTTTGGTTTCGTCCAACACGACTAGCGATTTCTCTGTATGATAATCCACAATCTCGGTAAGCCACTATCCTTCCTCTGTCGAACTCGGATACTTGATCAAAAGATGTTCGCTGTTGTCTACGAGGCATAACTGATAGTCTTGTGAAACAACCACAAGGTAAACACACGTGCCGAACGTTCACTCGTCGAAATCGCCAAGCCTTAAATGGCGCTATGAGGTGGCGCCACAGGCGCGCGTGATGTGCGTCTGCGCTGAAATTCTAATCAGTTGCATATCTCATCGCTGCAAACCCATGGTGTAAATTTCACTTGATTCGGATGCTTCCTTCAGGGTGTTGCATTTACGGTGGCCAGCAGTGTATTTCTTGAACGTGAAATTCAAAACTTCACCTTTGTTTTGGCTATCTTCAACTGCCACACTAGACTGGGCTACAAGGGACTGAATGGAAGCCTCAGCGATTTTACATACGACGAGAATTATCTTGGGTTCTGTGCCAGATTTTTTGCTAAGGTGTGACGGTGGTAGTTGTACGCATCGCGCATAGGTCTTTTCACAGATGTACGAACCTCTACTAAACTTCGCTTGTCGTCATTTATGCGTACCCTTTTGTACCGAGAGTGCAACGGCCTCTGGTTACTACTTACTAGGCACCTATCTCTCCTGACCACGATTTACAATCTGCTTACACTTTGTCCAGAATTCCTTTGCATCCATCTTACTGGAACTAAGTGATGCCATTTCACTGTCTAATAACTAGTGTGATGTTAATATCTGCTTATCTGCTCTATCTAGCAGAAACTCTCTCTGTCCTTCTTGACTGATCTATTAACTTTCGTAATCATTGTTGCTATAATGACATCACGATCGCTAATCCCCGTTTCTATACTAACGTTGTCGATAAGGTCCGGCCTATTTGTAGCTATAAGGTCTAAGATGTTTCCATTGCATGTGGGATGCCTTACTAGCTGCTCAAGACAATTTTTAGACAACGTGTTCAAAGTATTTATCATGACTGTTTGTCTGTACCCTCCGCAATGAATCCATAGACATCGCAGAGTATACTCGGCACATTAAAGTCGCTTTAAACTAATATTGCCTGATCTGGGTATTTACACGCTATTGACTGTAGACTTCCTTTGATGGCTCTAGAACTGTCACAGTAGAATCGTGTGGCCGGTAAAAACATCCAGCGATTAACTTGGTTTCACCTACTTCTGTTATAAGCGACCAGGTGACTTCACTGTCACACTCAACTTCGACCTTAACAGAAACAACATTTTTGTCAACTGCAGTGAACACTCCCCTCCCATGGCCTCTAATCTATCTTTCCGATATACATTCCACGACTCGCTAAATATTTCAGAGCTTTCCACTTTGGGATTCGGCCAGGTCTTGGTCCCAAGAATAATTTGAGCGCGAGAGTTTTCCTGGAAATACGGGAACTGTATTATGAATACTTCGACAGTTTACTGATAAAATTGTGAGAGTCGAAGTGTCTTTATTCTCAACGCCATTTGACTTCCCTTTATGTGTTTTCTATGATAGTATATTTATTGAATTTCGTGTGTGCTACTCTGTATAAGAGGTTTAATCTCACATTTTGTAAGTGTAAATTAGTTCAGTTTGTAGGACAATAGTTGCTCACTGAACAACCAACTACTAGGGTAGCAAGTCGCACATCTAGGATTGCCTGCTTTTATACACTCCTGGAAATTGAAATAAGAACACCGTGAATTCATTGTCCCAGGAAGGGGAAACTTTATTGACACATTCCTGGGGTCAGATACATCACATGATCACACTGACAGAACCACAGGCACATAGACACAGGCAACAGAGCACGCACAACGTCGGCACTAGTACAGTGTATATCCACCTTTCGCAGCAATGCAGGCTGCTATTCTCCCATGGAGACGATTGTGGAGATGCTGGATGTAGTCCTGTGGAACGGCTTGCCATGCCATTTCCACCTGGCGCCTCAGTTGGACCAGCGTTCGTGCTGGACGTGCAGACCGCGTGAGACGACGCTTCATCCAGTCCCAAACATGCTCAATGGGGGACAGATCCGGAGATCTTGCTGGCCAGGGTAGTTGACTTACACCTTCTAGAGCACGTTGGGTGGCACGGGATACATGCGGACGTGCATTGTCCTGTTGGAACAGCAAGTTCCCTTGCCGGTCTAGGAATGGTAGAACGATGGGTTCGATGACGGTTTGGATGTACCGTGCACTATTCAGTGTCCCCTCGACGATCACCAGTGGTGTACGGCCAGTGTAGGAGATCGCTCCCCACACCATGATGCCGGGTGTTGGCCCTGTGTGCCTCGTTCGTATGCAGTCCTGATTGTGGCGCTCACCTGCACGGCGCCAAACACGCATACGAACATCATTGGCACCAAGGCAGATGCGACTCTCATCGCTGAAGACGACACGTCTCCATTCGTCCCTCCATTCACGCCTGTCGCGACACCACTGGAGGCGGGCTGCACGATGTTGGGGCGTGAGCGGAAGACGGCCTAACGGTGTGCGGGACCGTAGCCAAGCTTCATGGAGACGGTTGCGAATGGTCCTCGCCGATACCCCAGGAGCAACAGTGTCCCTAATTTGCTGGGAAGTGGCGGTGCGGTCCCCTACGGCACTGCGTAGGATCCTACGGTCTTGGCGTGCATCCGTGCGTCGCTGCGGTCCGGTCCCAGGTCGACGGGCACGTGCACCTTCCGCCGACCACTGGCGACAACATCGATGTACTGTGGAGACCTCACGCCCCACGTGTTGAGCAATTCGGCGGTACGTCCACCCGGCCTCCCGCATGCCCACTATACGCCCTCGCTCAAAGTCCGTCAACTGCACATACGGTTCACGTCCGCGCTGTCGCGGCATGCTACCAGTGTTAAAGACTGCGGTGGAGCTCCGTATGCCACGGCAAACTGGCTGACACTGACGGCGGCGGTGCACAAATGCTGCGCAGCTAGCGCCATTCGACGGCCAACACCGCGGTTCCTGGTGTGTCCGCTGTGCCGTGCGTGTGATCATTGCTTGTACAGCCCTCTCGCAGTGTCCGGAGCAAGTATGGTGGGTCTGACACACCGGTGTCAATGTGTTCTTTTTTCCATTTCCAGAAGTGTAGTTCACTTCTTCAGTTAGTCTTACTAGGAAGTGCGCATGCTGTGTGCGGACGCAGCAGGAGCTGGCCGCAGATCGCGAACAGCTAAATGTGCTTTTGGCTACGTTTAGTCACCTTCAGGCTGCGGCCTCGGGGTGTAGCGGGGAATATGGCGCGTCGCTTAGGACACATCAGGTGTCATTTGCCTTGCACACGGGTCCTGCTTCCGAGGCAGCTCCTAGGCACCCGACACGGTGGATCCGGCCTCACAGCAGGGTGAGTGACGGATGGTAAGGCGGTTTGGTAGCTCGAGACGGAGGACGAAAGTGAAGACTGATCGCCTAGTCGTGGGTGGACAGGTGGCCACTCTTCAGCAGGGTGCGAGTAGGCATACGGGAGGACAGGTTTCCTAGTTATTGGGAGCTCCTACGTTAGATGGGTTATGGAGCCCCTTAGGCACATAGAGTTCAAGGCTGGAAAGAAAGCCAATGTGCTCTCTGTATGTCTGCCAAGGGGGCCTTAGCCGAGAGGATAACGAGGCGGCCTTGCCTGTGGCTATCGAGCATCAGGGGTGCAGTCGTCTGCATGTTGTGGTTCACATTGGCACCAACGACGCCTGTCGCATCGGTTCTGAGGCGTTCGTAAATGCGTCTGGTGGAGGTGGTGAAGACTTCTGGCCTCGCGTACGGAGTGCAAGCAGAGCTCGCAGTTTGCAGCATCTTTCCCGGAGTTGATCGGGGTCCTTTGGTTTGGAGCCGAGTGGAGGCTCTCAACCCAAGACGTCGTCAACTCTGTGACGGTCTTGGTTGCGTATTTCTGGACCTTGCGTTATCGTGTGGGGATTTGTAGGACTCCCTTTGATAGGTTGGGGATGCACTACACAAGGGAAACAGCTACTCGGGTAGCAGAGTACTTGTGGAGTGCACATGAAGGATTTTTCGGCTAGGGGGCAGTCGATTCACATTAAGTGTGGTGGTATACATATATGAAAAAATTTGATAATATTTTTTTATTTGGTGGGTGATAATATTAGTAAAATTGTAATTTCCTATTTCTGTTGTGGTACTTGATTTAAAGAGAAATGCTCACAATTAGCATTAGGCTCTGATTTGGGCTAGCATGGGACTGTTAAGCAAATTGAATACCACCACCACACTTAACGAGGTTTTGGTTCAGGTTCGATCCTCTTTACCGTCCGACACCCAAATTTTGTATCGTTCTCTTGTTAGGTTTTTAGTAAACTAAACGGAGAGAGCGCATGGCGACACCATCTCTGGCGGGCCGCTTCAAAATGCACGTGCAACGGCCTGATTGGCTAACTTCATTGCTAATAAACTCGAAAACGGCGCAGTGCGCCCAGTTTTTTTCTCAACAACTATTTTTAAGCAGAACCAACCCTGCAACACCCTTATAGGCTTTTAAAACTGTTTCTAATCACGCTGCACATATAACTGCACCATCTGTGGCCAATACCCAGATAGATTTTCCGACGTTATTCACCTGCTCAGTTACGTATATTGCGAAACGTAATATTGCTGTAGGCTTCCCTTTGCTTACGCACGAAATTATCGGTCTGAAGATTTCAACCCGTTAAGAATGAAACGCTGTATGATGCTCTGCCGGTAACTTCGCAGTCCAATCACAAAGCTGATGTGATATTCCATGCACTCGTATTTTGTTTAATGGGCGAAAGTGGAGAACTTCGTAGAACGTCTTACGGAAGTCAAGGATCAGGGCATCAACATAGTCACAAGTGCATAATGCGTTCTGGGGCTGGTGTATTGACATAGCGAACAACGTTTCTCGTGGTCGCAGTTTGCCGAACCCATGTTGATTCCCGCAAAGAACATATTCAGTCCTAAGAAACCTCAAAATACGCTAGTGTAAAAAAATATTTTATCATTGCACATCGGTCACATGTAAAGGCCTACTATGGTTGTATGCATATATTCGGCAACAACGGGAATGACCAGCACATTTTATTCCAATCAGCTCATTCCTCTCACGAATATTTTTTTCTATTCAAACAATAGTTCATTTAGTATATTCGAGATTGGTTTTTAATATTTGTTCATAATCATGCCACGACATTTCTTCAGAACTGAAGTAAAAGAAAATGCGAGGGGGTAGACAAAAATACGGAAAGACAAAACACCAGACTTTACTAGCCTAATACGGTCGCAGGTTCGAATCCTGCCTCGGGCATGGATATGTGTGATGTCCTCAGGTTAGTTAGATTTAAGTAGTTCTAAGTTCTAGGGACTGATGACCTTAGATGTTAAGTCCCATAGTGCTCAGAGCCATTTGAACCATCATCCACGCGCTCAGAAAACCATCCTGGACGATGCTAGCTGTAGGAAAATTGGCACTGTCGTTTTGGAACACAGCGTCACGAAAGCAAGCATTGTAATATGGGACTTCATCAGACAAAATGGCCACATACTTGCGACCTTGCAGACTAACCGCGGGGTCTACGGAAACTACAATATTGTTGCCCACAAAGTCACCCAGCCCCCGTCTTGTTTCACTCTTGCTAGCAAGCAGTCTGCATAGTCAGTTTGAGGCGGCATACTCGGCCAGTAGCAGTATAAAATGTGAAAGAAGACTCATCCGCCCAGATGACTGTCTTCCATTGCTACAGTGTACAGGTTTTATGTCTTCCATACCACCTTTTCCTTATACGGGTATTAGCCTCACTGATGTGTCGTTTTCAAATTCCAGTTCGCCTCAGAAGTCTAGATTATGCAGCTATCTTCGTGTTGTTTCGGTGCTGACCGAATTCGCGAGTTCTGAAGTGACTTTTGCAGCTAACGCCCTCCCACTTTTCGTCACAATCCTCGACGATCACTCAACTCACACTTACATGCGCCTAGTGACTTAGAGCATGTTGGTTTCCTACTTTCACTGTATGCGGTATTAATATTCATTACGGTGTGTGTTGAAATACCAAACAGTCCGACTAACTTAGTTACGAAAGCATATACTATACGAGCACCAATCATTTTCCCAGGATCGTATTCACTGAGCAATGACATAATGCACTCACAAAGACACAGATCACTCTTCTGACTACACACTTGCAATGTATTGAATGCATTGTCAAGGCGCCGTTCATTTCAAATACAACAGCGCCACCTGCAGGTTCAAATGGCTCTGACCACTATGGGACTTAATTCTGAGGTCATCAGTCCCCTAGAACTTAGAACTACTTAAACCTAAGCTAAGGACATCACACACATCCCTGCCCGAGGCAGGATTCGAACCTGCGACCGTAGCGCTCGCTCGGTTCCAGACTGTAGCGCCTAGAACCGCTCGCTCACTCCGGCCGGCGCCACCTGCAGGATCGCCTAACATCGGCATTCAGTTCAAGCATGGATTTCTCGCGGTACTGCCATTTTTTTTTTTTTTTTCAAACACAATGTGTAGAATACGTATATAGCCAGGCAACTGGTTTAGTAAATATATCTATAAATAATGATGTTGACGTGCTCCGTTCCCTATTCTTCCTTTACTTTTATCGCCTGCCTCTACCTGCCGCACCTGACACGCGGTAACCCGCGAGCACAATATGGGCTACCACCGTGACACCTCTTCGCCGACACTCTTTTTTGCGCGTTGCTGGTACCCCGCCTGCTGTCGCACTTTCCCCGGCTCACCCTTAATTACAATATTGTGGTCCTCGCGGTGCGGCCCTTCTTTGTCGTGCTGGCCTGAATAGCGCGCACGCTGACTGAAAGGCACGTAATTTCGCAGCCGCCGATCCCCGCCAGATGGCGCCCGCGTCGGCAGGTCGCGCCCTCCTTGCCTCGGGGGCTTCCCCCGTAAGACGCTCCGCTTCTCATTCGGGATTACCTTAGCAGTTCTGCCAATATCCACGTCCCGACAAAAAATGCACGCTTTTTTCACCATTCACGTATGCTAATGCACTTTGTGAAGCTAGAGAGTTCTACATGGCCCGACCATATTATGAGATACTGGTTTGGGATTACCGTCGCATTAGGATGTACCTAACGTCTAGAGGTGATAGATCACGGAGACCAGTTTTTCTTAGTAACAAAACGTTCACTAACGCTTTCCAGCGACGCTAGACGCCCTTTAATATTCGCCGGCCCTGGGAAGAAGAGATCTCACCGAACTAGTAGCATATACTAACAAGGTCGTATGGTGCGTAATACCTACACAGTCAATTTATAAAGTTATTTTGAAGAAGGAAACCTTAAGAACGAGTGTCTTTAAGCGAAAGAAGGTGTTTTAGAAGCTAATCAGGACCATTAAATTTGCTTGGCCTTTTCCGTTTCATACACTATACACACAAGCCGCGTAATACAAACGTCTTGCTGCCCCTCATAGGCGCAAACAATACAAAAGGACCCTTAGACTCGCCGAGAAGCGAACATGTTTTTGTCTCTATCAAAAGTTGTTCTCCATGACGTGACATCCCAGAGATTATTTAAAAAAAAAAGACCTATATATCTTCTGCAACTGTAGTTTTAATAGCTGGCACCTTCCTCAGCAAACACAAACTGCTTGTGGTACATTTATTTTTAATTTTTCCACAATTATCAGAAATGACGTAGAACTCTCTGGTAATATTTTACATCTTGTTTCGACAGATAGTTTAACGTATTGGCAGAAATACTTAGTATAATGTCACGTATGGTTTAATACCGGTTGGCGAGACTGAAGATAGAAAAGTATCACTGCACATTGACAAATCATGTGAAGTTTATTGAGTAATGAACTTTTGGAATTAATATTTCACCAGAGTATCAGAAGACGTAATACGATAGATCATAGAAGCTATTTAAATAGAGTGATTGGACGTGCCTAATATGTAATAGCCTTTTTAACAGTGCCAATTTCTTGAAATTAATATTACACTTTATAGTTGCATAATATCAGCATTTTAGATGAACAGTATAGTTTACTGAACTGCTTTTCTTCTCAGGACACGAGGCGACAATAAAGCCATACTCCTCCGCCGTGGTGACAGAATACCCTTATTTACTTTCTACATGGTTAAAGAACGTGTTGAGGAAATATTCTCATGGTTATCAATTGATATACTCTTTTGTAGTTAACCATCAGTTGAATATCTCTAGTGTAATATACTGCCTCACGCCATAAACACGTGTTACATAATCATGACTGCTTTACCAAAATTCGAGGCAACTTTCGTTCTTTCCTGGGCGAGTCTATTATGTAGACACATTTCGAATTAACATCGTTTTCAACATCAAAATGGAGGTTCGTATGTGTTTTTGCGGTACATACCTTAGTACTGTATATCCCACTCCAAAATAACCTGCATTCTGGAGGACGACGGTTCAATCCCGCGTCCGGCCATCCTGATTTAGGTTTTCCGTGATTTCCCTAAATCGCTCCAGGCAAATGCCGGTATGGTTCCTTTCAAAGGGCACTGCCGACTTCCTTCCCCGTCCTTCCCTAATCCGATGAGACCGATGACCTCACTGTCTGGTCTCCTTCCCCAAAAACAACAACAACAACCAACATAACCGACCACTGAATGGAGAATGTAGGTGGTAATCTGAAAAAATGCAGTTACCTGTCCTTGTTCTTCGTCATTCGTAACGCTGTAGGTGTACGCAGAAACAATTTTCTTCGTACTCCTTGGAAAGACCTCACTTATAACGTCCCTGTTGGCGTAAATGACAACATTTAATTCAATAAATCAATTTCTGTATTCACATTCCACACGTGTATCCGCTAAAAGAAGGCCAAGAAAATTTAGTTAAGTGATCTAACTTAGAGTAATTACACAGTGTGTCTAATAGTGTATTTTAATACAACAGTATGCCATCTTAGAAAAAACTTGATAATGGCACTTTCAAGCCGAAATCATGATTGTGTAAGTATAAATGTAAAACTGTAAATACACAACAGGTTAATGGCGGTACTGACTATAAAGTAACTCAGACTAGTCTATATGTTCTTATGAAGATAGCAACAACAAAAGATTACATATTTAAGTTGTTCATTATATTCCTTACGGGGTGTCATCTGTCTTCTGACTGCTTTAAACAATTATTGGTACACTGGTTCAGACAACATTACTTTTGTTTTAACTCTACTACGCATTTAGGCAGTCACGCCAGTGGTTCAGGTGAAATTTGGTGTTTTTACGAGGTATAATTTGTTTGTGGCGTACCACATTTGTTGATTATTCTGCAGAGAGCATTGTAGCTGGCTGGGTGGCTGTGTCGTTTTGCATATATACGTGACTGAATATGCCTGTGTATGCTGCAATAGCGAACTCCTCATCACCCTTGTCGCTAATCACCTACCTGTCAATGTGACAATGAACCTGAAGACAATTGCACTATCAATGTAGGGCTGTTAAAAGGAAAGTGAGAGAAACATTTTCGTACATTATCTAACCAGTCGCAGCCCTTAACAAATAGTTCGTTGTGGACGACATATTTGTCCTGACTGGTTAGAAGGGACCTGCTCTCCTGTGCCAATTTCCCACATTTGTTGTATATATTCCAATGTCAGTTTATCGCTATAATTTTTGTCATCTACGACTTCCTCTAGTAGCGTGGAAGTTAGTACTTGGTGGCTTAACACAGGTCCGACCGTCCTGCTCCTTTCCTAGTTACTGTTTTCAAAAATGTTCAGATGTGTGTGAAATCTTATGGGATTTAACTGCTAAGGTCATCAGTCCCTAAGTTTACACACTACTTAACCTAAATTACCCTAAGGACAAACACACGCACACCCATGCCCGAGGGAGGACTCGAACCTCCGCCGGGATACTGTTTTCAAATATTACTTTCCACTGTATGGTTCTTGATGAATAAAAAGTTAGGACAAAATGCTGGGCTACTGTGAACAGGTTAGCGATAGGATTAATCTCATCGCAAGCGAAACAAAGACGACGCCAACAACTATAGCCCAGTTAATCGCCCGACGTCATAAGCGGAAGGTAATAAAAAAGAGTATATGAACGAGTGGAGCGATTAACTCTGTATGTAGAGGGGAAACGAGAACCTAATTATCATGGGGAGATTACAAAGGTGTAGTAGAGGAAGGATTACAAAGAAGAACTGTCGAATAATACTAGTTTGGCGGAAGGTAAGAGAGAGGGTAATTCCATTTTGAGTTCTGCAATAAATTTCAGCTAGCAGTTCCAGTAACATCGTTCAGAAGTCGCTGGAGGACGCGGTATACTTGCTCAATGACAAAAGATACTGAGAAAAACTAGCAAGCTTATTTCAGCTCAAGACAGATGTTCCGAAAACAGATTCTGGATTTCGGAACGTACCCCAGAGGAGATTCAGGCGTAGTCCACTATTTAGTAACGATGAAGAGTCCGTGACGTTTGTGAGAAGCTTTAACAGATGTTGAAAACGCTAGTCGTAATAAGTGTGTGCTTTCGAATTTTCTCCGAGGCTGTGAATACTGTGATAATAAGCAACACAAAAGGTAGTTCAGTTCAGTCGGAACAGAGATCTGCAAAAAGGCTACATCTACATCTACATTTATACGCCGCAAGCCACCCAACCGTGTGTGGCGGAGGGCACTTTACGTGCCACTGTCATTACCTCCCTTTTCTGTTCCAGTCGCGTATGGTTCGCGGGAAGAACGACTATCTGAAAGCCTCCGTGCGCGCTCGAATCTCTAATTCTACATTCGTGATCTCCTCAGGAGGTATAAGTAGGGGGAAGCTATATATACGATACCTCATCCAGAAACGCACCCTCTCGAAACCTGGCGAGCAAGCTACACCGCGATGCAGAGCGCCTCTCTTGCAGAGTCTGCCACTTAAGTTTACTAAACATCTCCGTAACGCTATCACGGTTACCAAATAAACCTGTGACGAGACGCGCCGCTCTTCTTTGGATCTTCTCTATCTCCTCCGTCAACGCGACCTGGTACGGATCGCACACTGATGAGCAATACTGAAGTATAGGTCGAACGAGTGTTTTGTAAGCCACCTCCTTTGTTGATGGACTACATTTTCTAAGGACTCTCCCAATGATTCTAAACCAGGTACCCGCCTTACCAACAATTAATTTTATATGATCATTCCACTTCAAATCGTTCCGCACGCATACTCCCAGATATTTTACAGAAGTAACTGCTACCATTCTTTGTTCCGCTATCATATAATCATACAATAAAGGATCCTTCTTTCTATGTATTCGCAATACATTACATTTGTCTATGTTAAGAGTCAGTTGCCACTCCCTGCACCAAGTGCCTATCCGCTGCAGATTTCCTGCATTTCGCTACAATTTTCTAATGCTGCAACTTCTCTGTATACTACAGCATCATCCGCGAAAAGCCGCATGGAACTTCCGACACTATCTACTAGGTCATTTATATACACTCCTGGAAATTGAAATAAGAACACCGTGAATTCATTGTCCCAGGAAGGGGAAACTTTATTGACACATTCCTGGGGTCAGATACATCACATGATCACACTGACAGAACCACAGGCACATAGACACAGGCAACAGAGCATGCACAATGTCGGCACTAATACAGTGTATATCCACCTTTCGCAGCAATGCAGGCTGCTATTCTCCCATGGAGACGATCGTAGAGATGCTGGATGTAGTCCTGTGGAACGGCTTGCCATGCCATTTCCACCTGGCGCCTCAGTTGGACCAGCGTTCGTGCTGGACGTGCAGACCGCGTGAGACGACGCTTCATCCAGTCCCAAACATGCTCAATGGGGGACAGATCCGGAGATCTTGCTGGCCAGGGTAGTTGACTTACACCTTCTAGAGCACGTTGGGTGGCACGGGATACATGCGGACGTGCATTGTCCTGTTGGAACAGCAAGTTCCCTTGCCGGTCTAGGAATGGTAGAACGATGGGTTCGATGACGGTTTGGATGTACCGTGCACTATTCAGTGTCCCCTCGAAGATCACCAGTGGTGTACGGCCAGTGTAGGAGATCGCTTCCCACACCATGATGCCGGGTGTTGGCCCTGTGTGCCTCGGTCGTATGCAGTCCTGATTGTGGCGCTCACCTGCATGGCGCCAAACACGCATACGACCATCATTGGCACCAAGGCAGAAGCGACTCTCATCGCTGAAGACGACACGTCTCCATTCGCCCCTCCATTCACGCCTGTCGCGACACCACTGGAGGCGGGCTGCACGATGTTGGGGCGTGAGCGGAAGACGGCCTAACGGTGTGCGGGACCGTAGCCCAGCTATATGGAGACGGTTGCAAATGGTCCTCGCCGATACCCCAGGAGCAACAGTGTCCCTAATTTGCTGGGAAGTGGCGGTGCGGTCCCCTACGGCACTGCGTAGGATCCTACGGTCTTGGCGTGCATCCGTGCGTCGCTGCGGTCCGGTCCCAGGTCGACGGGCACGTGCACCTTCCGTCGACCACTGGCGACAACATCGATGTACTGTGGAGACCTCACGCTCCACGTGTTGAGCAATTCGGCGGTACGTCCACCCGGCATCCCGCACGCCCACTATACACCCTCGCTCAAAGTCCGTCAACTGCACATACGGTTCACGTCCACGCTGTCGCGGCATGCTACCAGTGTTAAAGACTGCGATGGAGCTCCGTATGCCACGGCAAACTGGCTGACACTGTCGGTGGCGGTGCACAAATGCTGCGCAGCTAGCGCCATTCGACAGCCAACACCGCGGTTCCTGGTGTGTCCGCTGTGCCGTGCGTGTGATCATTGCTTGTACAGCCCTCTCGCAGTGTCCGGAGCAAGTATGGTGGGTCTGACACACCGGTGTCAATGTGTTCTTTTTTCCATTTCCAGGAGTGTATATCGTGAAAAGCAATGGTCCCATAACACTCTCCTGTGGCACGCCAGAAGTTACTTTAACGTCTGTAGACGTCTCTCCCTTGATAACAACATGCTGTGTTCTGTTTGCTAAAAACTCTTCAATCCAGCCACACAGCTGGTCTGACATTCCGTAGGCTCTTACTTTGTTTATCAGGCGACAGTGCGTAACTGTATCGAACGCCTTCCGGAAGTCAAGGAAAATGGCATCTACATGGGAGCCTGTATATAATATTTTCTGGGTCTCATGAACAAATAAAGCGAGTTGGGTCTCACACGATCGCTGTTTCCGGAATCCATGTTGATTCCTACAGAGTAGATTCTGGGTTTACAAAAACGACATGATACGCGAGCAAAAAACATGTTCTAAAATTCTACAACAGATCGACGTCAGAGATATAGGTCTATAGTTTTGCGCATCTGCTCGACGACCCTTCTTGAAGACTGGGACTACCTGTGCTCTTTTCCAATCATCTGGAACCTTCTGTTCCTCTAGAGACTTCCGGTACACGGCTGTTAGAAGGGGGGCAAGTTCTTTCGCGTACTCTGTGTAGAATCGAATTGGTATCCCGTCAGGTCCAGTGGACTTTCCTCTGTTGAGTGATTCCAGTTGCTTTTCTATTCCTTGGACACTTATTTCGATGTCAGCCATTTTTTCATTTGTGCGAGGATTTAGAGAAGGAACTGCATTGCGGTCTTCCTCTGTGAAACAGTTTTGGAAAAAGGTGTTTAGTATTTCAGCTTTACGCGTGTCATCCCCTGCTTCAATGCCATCATCATCCCGGAGTGTCTAGATATGCTGTTTCGAGCCACTTACTAATTTAACGTTAGACCAGAACTTCCTAGGATTTTCTGTCAAGTCGGTACATAGAATTTTACTTTCGAATTCACTGAACGCTTCACGCATAGCCCTCCTTACGCTAACTTTGACATCGTTTAGCTTCTGTTTGTCTGAGAGGTTTTGGCTGCGTTTAAACTTAGAGTGAAGCTCTCTTTGCTTTCGCAGTAGTTTCCTAACTTTGTTGTTGTACCACGGTGGGTTTTTCCCGTCCCTCACAGTTTTACTCGGCACGTACCTGTCTAAAACGCATTTTACGATTGGCTTGAACTTTTTCCATAAACACTCAACATTGTCAGTGTCGGAACAGAAATTTTCGTTTTGATCTGTTAGGTAGTCTGAAATCTGCCGTCTATTACTCTTGCTAAACAGATAAACATTCCTCCCTTTTTTTATATTCCTATTAACTTCCATATTCAGGGATGCTGCAACGGCCTTATGATCACTGATTCCCTGTTCTGCACTTATAGAGTCGAAAAGTTCGGGTCTGTTTGTTATCAGTAGGTCCAAAATGTTATTTCCACGAGCTGGTTCTCTGTTTAATTGCTCGAGGTAATTTTCGGATAGTGCACTCAGTATAACGTCACTCGATGCTCTGTCCCTACCACCCGTCCTAAACATCTGAGTGTCCCAGTCTACGTCTGGTAAATTGAAATCTCCACCTAAGACTATAATATCGTGAGAAAATGTATGTGAAATGTATTCCAAATTTTCTCTCACTTGTTCTGCCACTAATGCTGCTGAGTCTGGAGGTCGGTAAAAGGAGCCAATTATTAACCTAGCTCGGTTGTTGAGTGTAACCTCCACCCATTATAATTCACAGGAACTATCCACTTCTACTTCACTACAGGATAAACTACTAGTAACAGCGACAAACACGCCACCACCGGTTGCATGCAATCTATCATTTCTAAACACTCCTTTCTAAACACCGTCTGTGCCTTTGTAAAAACTTCGGCAGAATTTATCTCTGGCTTCAGCCAATTTTCTGTACCTGTAACGATTTCAGCTTCGGTGCTTTCTATCAGCGCTTGAAGTTCCGGTACTTTACCAATGCAGCTTCGACAGTTTACAATTACAATACCGACTGCTGCTTGGTCCCCGCATGTCCTGACTTTGCCCCGCACCCTTTGAGGCTGTTGCCCTTTCTGTACTTGCCCGAGGCCATCTAACCTAAAAAACCGGCCATTCCACGCCACACAACCCCTGCTACCCGTGTAGCCGCTTGCTGCTTGTAGTGGACTCCTGACCTATCCAGCGGAACCCGAAATCCCACCACCCTATGGCGCAAGTCGAGGAATCTGCAGCCCACACGGTCGCAGAACCGTCTCAGCCTCTGATTCAGACCCTCCACTCGGCACTGTACCAAAGGTCCGCAGTCAGTCCTGTCGACGTTGCTGCAGATGGTGAGCTCTGCATCACAGTTATAGACGTATAGATATATGATTGGTAACTGGAAGCAAATTAGTGCACAGACCGACTAAAGCAGGAAATAAAACACAAAAATTTCCAGACTAATTAAAGATTACAGCTATGTAAGTCCATAAGAAATACATTCGTTGGAAGCACAAGGTAGCTACTGCGAGAAGCTATAGTAAATATGTGAAAACTGGGAGAGAAATGGTCGTCGGAGGGACAGAATCAGCTTACGGAAAAGTGTAAAAAGCTTATAGTAAAATTAAATGTAAAGCGGTCAACATTCAGAGTGAAAGAAGATATTGACTGTTATACCCAGGGGAAAGAGCGGATAGACGGAAATAGTGCACGGAAGTTGTCTTTTGTAGCATGAACACAGAATATGACCTGAAGGTAAACCGAAGGGAAGTGAAATTATTCTGTTGAGCACTAACAAAGGAAGAGAAATAGAAAGTAACATAAGATATTAGCTATGGCGCGAGGAAAGGCCCACAAGAAGGATAAACTGCGGCCTGCGCGTTTAAATGCATGCAAGCTCTCTATGGCACTTGACTATGTTAAGATCTCCAATGGGTACCTGTTCAGTTACATATCGACTTCGCGTGTACATTGCACGGAGCCGAGCGTAAGCAAAGTGTGTTGGACAAGCTGATCAGTCTGACGTCAGAAGTCCGTTGCGGGGCCCCCCGTGAGGCTAGCGTACCTGTAGCGCTGTCTAACGCCGACCACGTAACACGAAGCATTTGAAGGAACGAGAAAAGACAGTTTGTATCAATCAGCGGTCAATTACCATGCAGTTTGGTGGTGTTCTTCATTACAACATAGGCTAGAGATAACATTTGGATGACTTCACATGGGAAGTATCGAAAGGGAGACTGGAACCTGGACAAAGGGTGATGAGTGTAGATCGTAAGTTCAGTACTGCTCACAGCATTGTTTCACCTGCACGGGGAGCTGTCCGAGGTGGTCGACCAAGGTCAACTAAAGCAGCATTTGACCGCTACATTGTGCAGTTTTCACTGTAGCACTTCGTTGTATATGTGGTCCGAATTTCATCGACCTGTGTTACTAGGCAGTGACACACCATGCAGAATTTGCTTTCGCCTTATACTTTGCGCACCAGAGTACTCAGGACCAGCATAAATGAGATTGCCGGTAAACTTAACATCACTATTGGACACATATTCGACGAAGCGAAGAAAGTATGTTAAATTTGATACTAAAATTTTGAGACTCTTGCCTCTTTATTGACCCTGATAATCCTCACACATTTGGTTCCAATAATTCTCGAAACTAGAAACACTAGTATGGCTACAAATTTTGTAAACACACAGACACTGCAAATTTGTATTGCGATACCCATAGTTAATGGTTTGTCAGATCCTGATACTCAACTTCCGAAGATTAGTATTCTCTTGCATGAACTGAAAAGTAACAATAATAGGTGAAAAATTACAAGAACTTACATACTGTCACTTTTTCACTTGAAAGTAGTCAGTGGAGCTGTGGACGCTAGAAAATGGAGCGCCAGCTGCAGAAATCGCAACATTTCATACACAATCTTCTGTTTGAGTTCAACAACGGAGGCAGCCAGAACCATTTGCGACGTGTGTGGGAATAACGCTACTGGACAGAGCATGGCAAGAAAATGGTTTTCTCATTTTAAGGGGGATCGTTTTGTCATCAGTGACTCTCCATGTTCAGGAAGATCTTCGGAGTTTGACGAAGGTCGTTTAAAGGCATTAATACGCAATGATTTTAGTCTACTCGCGAATTGGCATATCTGATGAACTGTAATTGCAGTGCGGGGTAGCTGCGCGGTCTCAGGCGTCTTCTCACGGTTCACACGGTGCGCCTCCCCCCCCCTCCCCCCCCCCCCGCGTCGGAGGTGAGTCCGACTTCGGGCAGGGGTGTGTGTCTTGTACTTAGCGTAACTTAATTTAAGTTACATTAACAAGGGGAGGCCGCCAATTGTGAAATTCAGATTCGATTCATACTGCGTATAATAAAAGCTCATGGCCAGAGGTGTAATGTGGCAAAGCACCAAGATGCACTTCTCAGCCGCTGTCGAGAAAATCTACAGTTAAGAGAAACCGTTGCAGTGAGTGAAATACTCTCTATCATTAATAGTTTTTTGCAGCGTCGTGGCTCAGCGGTAAGCGCTCGGGTTCGTAATCCGAAGGTCGCCGGATCGAATCTCTCCCCATGCAACCTTTTTTTTTTTTTTTTTTTTAGTATTTGTTTTTTGTAATTCAAATGTGTATATACACACAAACACACACACATTATATATATATATACATATATATAATTCCCGGCAATCAGTTGCAACAATTATGAATATAATAAGTTGTTGAAAGTCGTTTGTCGTGGAAAAACTGGCGACTTCGAACATCATTATGTTTTCCGCAAACAAAGTTGTATTTCACAAATGTTATTAATTGTTTTCATAATGTTAACCACGTATAGTTAACGGAAGACGTAGAAACGATATTCCGAAACGAATACGTATAGCGTAAGTCAAACGTTCGAATTAGAATAGAGACCCCACGAACACAAATTCGTTGTGGCAGGTATGAAATATAAACTTCGTTACTCGCTCGTTACACTTGAAGGACAGTGTTGAATGGGCCGGAACGAGCCGCCGCATAACAGCGTAGTTGCCTGCTAACTTCGAAAGAAGGTAGATGCGGTCCCTAGCGCAACTTATAACATCGTCGAAAATCAGTGCGGACGTGAGAGCTTTGGTACACTCTGTTAAACAAACGGAAAAATGGAGGCGGTACAATCGGAGAGCGATCCGCCTTCACCAACATGCAAAAGCAATTCATTAATAGTTTATGTGCGTGCGTGCGTGCGTGTGTTTGTGTTTGTGTGTGTGTGTGTGTGTGTGTGTGTGTGTGTGTGTGTGTGTGTGTGTGTGTGTGTGTACATTTGAATTACAAAAAACTAATAATAAAAAAAGTCGCATGGCGCAAGATTCGATCCGGCGACCTTCGGATTACGAACCCGAGCGCTTACCGTTGCGCCACGACGCTGTACACTATTATTAATCGTAGAGAGTACTTCACCGCAACGGTTTCTTTTAACTGTCGATTTTCTCGACAACGGCTGAGAAGTGCATCTTGGTGCTTTGCCACATTACACCTCTGGCCATGAGCTTTTATTATGCGCAGTATGAATCGAATCTGAATTTCACAATTGGCGGCCTCCCCTTGTAAGTAGTGTGTAGCCTTAGGGGCCGATGACCTCAGCAGTTTGGTCCCATAGAAATTCACACACATTTGAACACATTTTGAACAGTAATCATTCCACCATCGTGCGACATTTGCATGTGGTGGGAAAATTTCAAAAATCGGGTGGACGAATACCGCATGCCCTAAGCCAAATCACAAAAATCAATGGGTGGTCATGTTTTCGTCTCTGCTTGCTTGTCATCAAGTGGCTTGTGAACAACACTGACCAATCCTACCCAGTACCGTTACTGTTGACGAGAAATGGTGTTTTTATGCTATCATAACGAATGGCTGAATCCAAACAAAGCAGCAACCCCCCAGTACAAAGACTGCACGCGTCCGCAAACATAATATTATGCACCTGGTGGAAAAACGACAGTAGAGTGTACTACGAATTGCTTCCTCGTGGTGTCACCAGCACTGCTGGCATTTTTTGTCAACAACTGAGACCTCTTGCTAACACAATCCAAAAAAAAAAAAAAAAAAAAAAAAAGAAAGAAAGAAAGACCAGATCACATAGCCTGTGTGACGTCGCGCTTCTCCACGATAACGCCCGACCGCATTCTGGTAGTCTGACATAAAACGCTATGCAGGAATTTTGCTTGGAAGTCATTGCACAGCCACCTTGTCCACCTCATCTTGTGCCCTGAGATTTTCACTTTGCGTGCACTTTAGCGAACAACCTTGAAACACGTATGTAATATAACAGCGATGGCGAGGCATTGTAGCATCTGTGACCAGAGAGTTTGCGCTTGACCGCGCGAGTGTTGCGAGCAGTACTCTGTCAGTAGTCGTTGCGAGTCTGCAGCTCTGTCTAGTTGAGAGCTGTACTCTGTCAGTAGTCGTCGCGTGCAGTACGCTAATAGTCGTCATGCAGAGCGGTCGGTCAGTAGTAGCAGCCCAGTGCGGTTGTGTGATGTAGGCGGTCGGCAACACTGGTCAAGATGGTGAATAAGGTATACTGTTAATTAATATAATCATTAGATAATAAAAAAACTTATTTATTGTAATTATTCTCCAACAAGTCCCCCAATAATAATTTTTATTTCAAAAGCATTTTCTCAAAAATTTAATTTTTTATTGAACTAAAGATTTCGTTGCACTTCCCATTTCATTCCACTTCTTTTGAAGAAAAATTTCACTAAAATCACAAAAAAAGAGAATATTATTATTTGCAATGCAGTTCCTGCAAGCGGTGCGCAACAACAAGAGCAGAAATGTGACATCCATTTATTCTGAGGTAAGACTTTAATTCTGATTGTTTTACACAGGGCCAAAGACCGATATTTCGGTTTAATTGAATTTTCTTATCACTGAATGGACTTTAATTTTTTGTGAGGAATTTATATTTGAGTCAGATTGCGAATTTCACATTTTTGTTGCCATTGTCAGTACATTTGATTGTGGGCAGGTTACGCTTAGAGCAATGTCCAGTAGCATTTCTATTAAGTATCGTCTTTTCCTTTTAAATTTCGGTGGGGAGGTTACACTTGGCGACACCCAGTCCAGGATCGTATTTCGTTGAGAGTCTTTTGAGCGACAGTCAGATATCTGCTCTTATTTGCTTAGATATAATTAGGATTTGGCGCAACGCTTTTATTAACTTGTGACTTTCTTTCTACAGGTCAACGGCAATTCGTTGCTCTATTGTATTTGTGTGCTGCTTTTGCATTTGTGCTTATTTGTTTTTGAATAATTGTGACTATTGTAAAAATGCCGCGAAAGACTGTGAATAGTGTATCGCGAGGTATTATGAACGAAATTACCGACTTAAACAACGTGACCAATAGTAATTGTGACA
This sequence comes from Schistocerca piceifrons, assembly GCF_021461385.2. NCBI lineage: Eukaryota > Metazoa > Arthropoda > Insecta > Orthoptera > Acrididae > Schistocerca > Schistocerca piceifrons. Next base: position 524,751,696 of record NC_060143.1, on the reverse strand, counting down.
CGCAGTGTGATGATGACAATCCTGCGTTCACTAACAATCAGTGCATTACAACCATTAATGATGACTTTTATCTTAATGATGAACAAACGAACTCAATTGTCTCTTCTGTTAATATGACGACAATTGATGACGCGGGACGCTCCATTGTAATGAGCGCTACCCAGCTTAACACACCCGATTTTGAAAACTCAAGTAACGTACAGACAAATTTGTGTAATGAAAATGAACAGATCACACAAAGTAGGACAGATTTATTTAATTCCGAAACAATGACTGATAGTATACATTTGACTGACAAACCTTTTTGTAAATTTCAAAATGACCAAATGGTTACAGAAAGTGAAACAATTCCAGATCCACTATTGAACAGCACAGAGAATAGAAATGCTGACCTTGAGTCGAATCCAATTATGGCTTTGTTGCGACAAATGAGCAAACAACTTAGTGAACAGGACGAAAAACTTAATAAAATTAATGAAAAAATTGATAAGCAGAACAAACGACTGGACGAAGAGAACAAACAATTTAGAGAACGGAACAAACAATTTTCTGAATGTATTAAACAGCCGAGGGAAAAACACGATAACCTTAATGAACAGAGCAAACAAGCTAGCGAACAGATTACAGCTGTTACCATACAATGTCAGGACACTAAAGTACAATTACGTGTGAATACTAAGACTTGTGCTAATAACAGTAATGAAAAGGTTGGCACTGTTGCACAAGAATTAAATAGTACACATGTAAGCACAACAGAATTACATAAACACGAAATTAATGCAGTCACCGAACAATGCCCTAAAAACGCAGTACAGATACGCGACGAGTTTAATTTGAAGTCACTGGAAGTTTCACACACTGTGAATACGGAATTTGTTAATAAAAGTGAACGACACAACAACCAAATTGACGAAAGTATTACAGTAACAGAGTTAAAAACTATTTCAGTCACCAATACGTCACAGAATCCGCCACTTTGCGAACATTTGTCAGACTCGCGCAGCGTGTATAATGTGAGCAATTTACAGCAACTACGCGACTTAAAATCCGAAGAGCCACGCGACTTAAAATATGAAAAGCTATGTAACTTGAAGTACGAAATGACACAGACAAACAGATTCACACACAAACCTGAACGTGTTATCAAACTGAGTGACGAGAACGTAGATTTCGAGCAATTTGCATTTGTAAGAAAATGTAAAGAATTTAATAATGACAGAACACAGGTACATGCTTTGAGCTGTATACGACAATTTGTTTTTATGCTCTCATCGCTATTGCCTGTAATGCAAAAGCTAGCTTTGAACCAGATGCGACAATTTATTTTTGTATTTACAACAGCATTGCCTGTAATGAAGAAATTTGAATTAGCACGGATACAACAATTTGCCTTTGGAATTTTTTCGCTATTACTTGCAACGCAAAAGCTAAAATTTATTTGCAGTGCGTAAATGACCTCAGGGGATTCATTACGCTTTAATGAATATGTGCCGTAGCGAGCATAGGGCCCCGAGCTGTAGTAGTGCTATTTCATCTTTAGTTTTCTGCACTGCTGCCTTTTCTTCTACTATCCTTTATATCTATCAAAACTGCTCTTTAACTATTGCTCTATCTAGAACTAAGAATATGTAATTAAAACCCGATATGACAAATCTTTTACCGAATGTGACAATTTTCAGTAGGCACTCCCGTAATGACAACTACCGCCGTAATTTTAATTACAGATAAAATCGTAATCATCAGTATGTATAAAATTTTGAGCAATCGGAACCACATTTTTGTAACAATAGATGTTTTTCACCACAGCAGCATGAAAGTCAGCCGCTTAGCATGCCTAACCAACAATGCAGTCTACAAGGTCAACCAAACTTTAATGTTTCGCCGCGTGCACGTATAGTCCTAGCTCCAACAAATAGTAACGCATGGCAGCAAAGAAATAACTACGTACAGATAACACACTATTTCAACTCGCATCGCAATACGCCGTATAGAAATTACTATCTTGACAGACGTAAAAATAACGAGCACAATTTTCAGCGTACATTTAATAACAGTCGATCATATGAGCAGCAACAACATCAGCAACAACAAATAATTATGAATGAAACAGACAATAGGTGTCATCGATAGCGTAATACGTCAGTAAGAAATAACAGAACAGTTCATATAGTGGATATGCCACAACATTCTCCCGTAAATAACAGCACGTACGATAGAATTTAACCAGATACAGCACAGATTGCATATTACAGTAACGCAAACATTACTTTTGACACGCAGAATTTTGTTCACGAGAATGTTATTTGAAACATGCTTTGTTGAATGCACTACTATTATCGCACCCAGATCTTACTAGAAATTTTTCCATTGCCACCGACAGTTCCAACACCGCCTTAGGCGTACATATTTTGCAGGAAATTGAAGAAGATGGTTCAATAGTAATCAAAAACATCGCATTTGCAAGCCGCATTCTGTCACCTGCTGAGCGAAATTATTCTGTTACAGAACTTGAAACATTATGTGTTGTATGGGCTTTTATGAGATTTAGGCATTTTCTTTATGGCAGACATACCACTGTTTACACAGATCACAGAGCGATACAATTTTTACTTTCAGCTAAATTTACTCACGACAGATTAAGCAGATGGAAACTGTATTTACAGGAATTTAATTTTACAATAGTTCACATTCCCGGCACACAAAATGTTATAGCAGACGCACTATCGCGTTCTCTCGGCAACAATCAGCAAGACGTAGCAACCAACTTCTGCAAAACAAATTTCAGTGTCATGTACATTCAACAAGTTGCATTTGAAAACTTTATTTCATCGTCATTACAGGACATAGCACAAGAGCAAAATAAAGACAATGTGTGGAAAGAAATTAAACAGCTTTGGCAAGATAAGAATAATGTTACGATTAGGAACCACTACACAGTGCGCAATGACATTCTGTTTCGCCGCCCTCATCCTGACAGCAACAATTGGTTATTATGCATTCCTGACGAACTGGTTAACAAATTAATTTGGTACACTCATTTAAGCTACGCACATTACGGAGCACGAAAATGTTTTCTTATACTGAGACAGAACTGTTATTTTACCAACATGGAGAAACGTATTCGACGAGTTTTAGCGTCTTGTAAAATTTGCCAGAAAGCTAAATCAGACACCACTTCACATATTCCTCCATTATATCCCATTATACCTGTTAAATTAAGACACATGGCCGCAGTAGATATTTTTGGTCCGATTCCCAGAACTAACAGAGGTTTTTGCTACATATTTGTCGCTGTTGAGCTTACTTCAAAATTTGTTACTTTCACTCCATTACGCAAAGCTACTGCTAAAACTGTTTCGAAAGCATTTGTAAAACATTTTCTATCTCATGTAGGGCATGTAATGAAAGTAATTTCTGACAATGGATCTCAATTTCGTAGTAGCGTATGGACACGCATGTTACGAGCCAGAAACATTTCTCCGATCTATATATCCAAGTACCACGCTTCTTCGAACCCCTGTGAACGATTAATGAAAGAAATTGGTAAACTGTGCCGAATATACTGCCACAAAAGACATATTGATTGGGACACACACATATTCTCATTCCAAGATGTAATTAATTCCATTCCAAATGAATCCACTATGCTATCTCCGTCTGTTATACTGAAAAATGCTGAACCACCTAACAAAATTAAAGAATTAATAACATTTCCTACATCTCGTCGATTACGACACCACGAAATAATTGACATTGCGCTGAACAACATCAAACGTGCCGCAGAGCGCCGGAGAAGACAGCAAAAACAGGTTTGTACACGCCGTGACTTTCACGTTGGACAGAAGATACTAGTACGTACACACTATTTATGCAGTAAATTAAAAGGTAAGTGCAGTAAATTTGAACTTCTATACGCAGGTCCATATCGGATTCGCAGCATCCCTCACCCCAATGTTGTACACGTCGAAACTTTGAGAACCAGAAAATCGAAAGGCAATCACCATATCTCAAACATTAAACCGTTTATTGAATGAAGACACTTTATGATTCAACACACTATGATGCCATTTACTAATGCAATTATTTCACGTGACTAATTACTGATGATTATCGTATTTTTTCTTGGCAAGTGCCCGGCAAGGTAAGGTTAGCAGGTCGCTTTTCTTGTCGTTACACATCAGACCGTGCACATTTTCCACTTTTTTTGTGTATATGATTGTACTCCAGTTTTGTTTGTATGTATTGTGAAATAGTTAAGATATAACACACAACAGTCGACTTTGACATTTTTTTTGCCCTATGACATCTCAACATCGTGACTGTTTTACATTTTTTTTTGCTACTGCATTGTATTATTCTGTGTACATTTTTGCATCTGAACACTGTCAACGTCTTTAACATATTACGTTTTCTGTCATGTTATGCTGTATGGTTAATTGTGTCACCATAAACCAGTCATTATTTAGTGGGTATATGATTTAAATGCAAGACATTAATCTCTGCTCATCAATTTCAGAAAGAAATGATGCATGTAAGAAATAAATTCAACAGAAATGGGAATTTCACCTACGGAATAAACGAAAGAAGATGCAATAACTTTATGGGGAAGAGTAAATGGATCAGGATTAACAAGCATTAACAAGAATATATTATACTCATCGTAGAATAGCAGTCTTAACTAATTTTTTCTTTCAGAATACAAGGTGATTGATGCAGGCTGTCAGAGAGAACTACACATCTTAGTTTTAGTGATGAAATATGCTAGTGATAAGGAATAGTTGTATAATGAGTAATGAAGTGATTTTTTTTTGCAGATGATAATGAATACTGATGAATAATGATGAAGGATATGATGTTATGAATAATGAAGTTTTTCTTTACAGGTGATGATAATAGTGAAGTTATGATGGTATTGATAATGAAGTTTTTTCTTTACAGATGAGGATAGTGTTGAAGTTATGTATTTATGCTACGTAGTTATTTAAGTATTTGTTGCAGTTTGCTTTGACAGCAGGTGTTACATTGCATAGTAGGATGACGGAAAGTTTTGGAAAGGACAGCTATGAAACACATTTTTATACACATTTCGCTACTTGTTAATTCGAAGTTCACTACTTTTCAGCATAGTGTGCGTTTCTTCTTTCAGGTCAATAATCCGTTTTTGTAATTTTTCCAGGAGAAGTTTTTCATGATACTTACTAAACCTGTTACTTATTATACCTGTTCTAGTACTTGCATTTTTATATTTTTACCCATTTGTGTCTATCGTTTATAAATGTGATCACATGTACTGCCTTGTTACATAATCTTGCTACAGCTGACTCATGACGAATGACATTACCTATCCTCATTTGCAGCAATAGGTCAAAAGCAAATAGTGTTATGCCTCAGCAATTAATTATCGATCCCAACGCAATGCATTGCTACCAAAAAAAATGTATTACCAGTCCCACATAATGTCACTAGTTTATGATAATTCTGAATAATACTGATCAACTCTGAATAGCATGTCACTTGAATAATGACCTCTTAATGAGACTATATTCAAAATAATGCTTTGTCACTAGCTAATAACTGCCACTGTTTATTGTAATGATACTACTTATAATGCCTGTGATTACTAATGATTTGACTGTAATTAACTGATTTTAATAATGACTTTGTAATGATCTGAATACTACTGAAGGAGGAACACTGTTTATTGTAATGATACTACTTATAATGCCTGTGATTATTAATGATTTGACTGTAATTAACTGATTTTAATAATGACTTTGTAATGATCTGAATACTACTGAAGGAGGAACACTGTTTATTGTAATGATACTACTTATAATGCCTGTGATTATTAATGATTTGACTGTAATTAACTGATTTTTAATAATGACTTCGTAATAATCTGAATAATACTGAATGATGATTCTATTCAATACTCGCTGGCCACTGAGTGCCAATAATTAATGTCACTTGAAGAATTGTTATTAATTATGCCATTAATTAGCCCTTTTTTTCCCATGTTGAGTTTTCATGTTTTGGTTAATGGCCAATGAGTGCCAATAATTTGTATCACTCAATGTATTATGTTAATGCTAGGCCAATAATTGATTCTCCTTTTCAATTAAGGCTTCTGATGAACATTATTCTGTCTTACTAAATATACTTTGTAACTGGCCAAGGACCGCCACTGTTTATTGTAATACGATTACCCATGATGCCAGCTAGTGATTTTTAATAGATTGTAATGACACATAATTAATTAACTATGGGACTGTTTAATAATGCTTTGTAATTAACTATGGTACTGTTTAATAATGCTTTGTAATTAATTAAGGCTAATAATTCTTACTATATTGGAATGACAAATGATTAATTAATTAACTGTAATTAGACAAATGATTAGTTAACGACAGATGATTAATTAACTGTAATTAGACAAATGATTAATTAACGACAAATGATTAATTAACTGTAATTAGACAAATGATTAATTAACGACAAATGATTAATTAACTAATTAGGAGAAGGTTAATGATTCTTAATTATACTCTGTAACTGAAAAGAATGCGATTATTTCATAATGCTTTGTAACCAGGAAAAGAAGGCTACTGATTCTATGTAAAACAATTAATGAACATTTTTCTGTAATACTACATACTTGGTACAGAAATGTTCAATAACTAGGCTATGAATGCCACAAACTACTCATGAAGACTGTAATTGTCAATATTATGTGACTTGATGTCCTTCACCTCATAAGCTGACTACCCTGAATTACTGCAATGTCCATTTGTCCTGTTTTTCCTAGTGATCATGGAGCACTATCTTTGGTTTTGCACTAATTCTACGTGGATGTGCCTTGTAAGAGCGTAGTGTTGACACGACATGCTGTCCACCACCGTGAGCAATGAAGACGTTATTATGGTCCCACTGTTTGGTGTACCTAGTGTACTGCCAAAATGAAAACATGGAACATTACTACGACAGTTCAGTGTCTTGGCTACACTGATAAATTCTGATGGGAAAAGAACTTCAAGTTGTGTCACTTGGTGTTGTACTTCTGTGGAAAGATATGGACTTTCAGAACAGCTGTGTGCAATCTAAAGTGCTACAACCATGATGCAATCCTTCCCTTTCCTATCCTGATTCTTGTTACATAAGGAAAAAAATTTTTTTTGGCTAACATTATTTATGTTCATGGCTATACATTTTTTTTTGATTTGCTCAACTCCAGTGCGAGTACACTTATGTCACTGGTCGACATGATGTTTTCATCATTATGTTTATTTGTTGTGAAAATGCTATAGACATTTTTCAGTGCATATGCACTTTGGACATGATTTTTTTTGCCATTATGTTTATTTATTGCGAAAATGCTAAAGACATTTTTTGATTTGTTCTGAAGTACAGTATATGTGCACTTTTGTCTTTTATATTGTATATACATTTTTTATTTTCTGAACTACATTGCATGAGCACTTCTGTTAGGTGTTAATATGTTTTTTACTGAACTTCAGTGCCTGTGCATTTTTCTCATTTTTCAATATGATTTGTATAACTTTTATGATTTCCTGATATGTTCATTAAGTACACTCATGTCACTTGTCAACATAATATTTTTTGCCAGTCTGTTTATTTGTTCTGAATATGCTAAAGAATTTTTTCAGTGCCTGTGCACTTTATCTGTCAAAAAATTTGTATATACATTTTTCTGATTTGCTACTATGTTTAGTATTCACATTTTGTCTTTGTCTGATATATTTTGTACTTAGTGCGTGTGCACAACATTTAAATATTCTGTAAGTTGTAGGATTTTGTTAATTAAAGAAAAATTTTGCCGCGCTTGGCAAGTCCAAATGACTCACCATCGCTGCCAAATTTTTGCCCCCCCGGTGGAGGGTTATGAAACACGTATGTAATATAACAGCGATGGCGAGGCATTGTAGCATCTGTGACCAGAGAGTTTGCGCTTGACCGCGCGAGTGTTGCGAGCAGTACTCTGTCAGTAGTCGTTGCGAGTCTGCAGCTCTGTCTAGTTGAGAGCTGTACTCTGTCAGTAGTCGTCGCGTGCAGTACGCTAATAGTCGTCATGCAGAGCGGTCGGTCAGTAGTAGCAGCCCAGTGCGGTTGTGTGATGTAGGCGGTCGGCAACACTGGTCAAGATGGTGAATAAGGTATACTGTTAATTAATATAATCATTAGATAATAAAAAAACTTATTTATTGTAATTATTCTCCAACAAGTCCCCCAATAATAATTTTTATTTCAAAAGCATTTTCTCAAAAATTTAATTTTTTATTGAACTAAAGATTTCGTTGCACTTCCCATTTCATTCCACTTCTTTTGAAGAAAAATTTCACTAAAATCACAAAAAAAGAGAATATTATTATTTGCAATGCAGTTCCTGCAAGCGGTGCGCAACAACAAGAGCAGAAATGTGACATCCATTTATTCTGAGGTAAGACTTTAATTCTGATTGTTTTACACAGGGCCAAAGACCGATATTTCCGTTTAATTGAATTTTCTTATCACTGAATGGACTTTAATTTTTTGTGAGGAATTTATATTTGAGTCAGATTGCGAATTTCACATTTTTGTTGCCATTGTCAGTACATTTGATTGTGGGCAGGTTACGCTTAGAGCAATGTCCAGTAGCATTTCTATTAAGTATCGTCTTTTCCTTTTAAATTTCGGTGGGGAGGTTACAACCTGCAAGGAACTTCCTTTCCGAATGAAAATGCTATCCAAACATGGCTTAACGAATTCTTCGCATAGTCTCCGTCGTGTGCGTCTGTCGTGTTTATCAAACTTATGAAAAACGGTACAAACGTACGCAGCAACCCACTGGATTAAAGAAAAATATATAGCTATACCGTAACATTCCCCCCATGAACCACGGACCTTGCCAATGGTGGGGCGGCTTGCGTGCCTGAGCGATACAGATTGCCGTACCGAAGGTGCGACCACAACGGAGGAGTATCTGTTGAGAGGCCAGACGAAAATGTGGTTCCTGAATAGGGGTAGTAGCCTGGATGATTGACTGATGGGACTTTTTAACATCAACCTAAACGGCCTTATTGTGCCGGTACTGCGAACGGCTGAAAGCAAGGGGAAACTACAGCCTTAATTTTTTCCGAGGCCATGCCGCTTTACTGTATGGTTAAATGATGATGGCGTCCTCTTGGGTAAAATATTCCAGAGGTAAAATAGTCCCCCATTCGGATCTCCGGGCGGGGACTACTGAGGAAGACGTCCTTATCAGGAGAAAGAAAACTGGCGTTCTACGGATCGGAGAATGGAATGTCAGGTAACTTAATCGGGTAGGTAGGTTAAAAAATTTAAAAATTGAAATGGATAGGTTAAAGTTAGGTATAGTGGGAAGTAGTGAAGTTCGGTGGCAGGAGGAACAAGACTTCTAGTCAGGTGAATATAGGGTTATAAATACAAAATTAAATAGGGGTAATGCCGGAGTAGCTTTAATAATGAAGAAAAGATATGAGTGCGGGTAAGCTACTACCAATAGCATAGTGAACGCATTATTATAGCCAAGATAAACACGAATCACACGCCTGCCACAGTAGTACAAGTTTATGTGCCAACTAAATCCACAGGTGATGAAGAGATTGAAATAATGTATTATGCGATAAAAGATATTATTCAGATAGTTAAGGGAGACGAAAATTTGATAGTCATGTGGGACTGGAATTCGATAGTAGGAAAAGGAGAGAAGGAAAAGTAGTAGGCGAATATGGACTGGGGTAAGGAATGGAATAGGAAGCCGACTGGTATAATTTTGCACCGAGCGTAATTTAATCATAGCTAACACTTTGTTTAAGAATCATGAATGATGGTTGTATACGTGGAAGAGACCTGGAGACACCGGAAGGTTTCAGACTTATTATATAATGGTGAGACAGAGATTTCGGAACCAGACTTTTAAATTGTAAGACATTTCCAGGGGCATATGTGGATTCTGACCACAATTTATTGTTTCTAGTACATAGTTCTTATTATAGGAAACAGCGAGCTATAATTATTATAAATAAACGGAAAGCAGTCTTGATATCACAAATTTTTAAATGTGGTGACCGTTTCCGATCTTATAATACACTAAATAATCTTATAATAATCTTATAATCTTATGTAGTCTATCTCCGATGTTATTCAATCTGTATACTGGACATGACTGCTTCAAGCTTATTCACAATTTATTGGTTATGAACTGTAGATACAAACTAAAGGAAGTGGAGAAAGGTAATAATTTAAGGAGATGGGACCTCGAAAAACTGAAAGAAACAGAGGTTGCAGAGAATTTCTGAGAGAACGTTATGGAACGATTGACAAGAACAGGGGAAAGAAATACAGTAGATGAAGAATGGGTAGCTTTGAGACATGAAATAGGAAGGGCAGCAGGAATCAAGTAGGTAAAAGGCAATGGTAGAAGAAATCCTTTGGTAACAGAAGAGATATTGAATTTAAGTGATGAAAGGAGAAAATATAAGAATGCAATAAATTAAGCCAGCGAAAATGAATATAAATGTCTCAAAAATGAGATCGAAAGCAAGCGCAAAATGGGGAAGCAGGGATGGCTAGGGGACACACACAAGGTTGTAGAGGCATATATCACTAGGGGTAAGATAGATACTGCCTACAGGAAAATTAATGAGACCTTTGGGGAAAAGAGAACCACATGTATGAATATCAAGAGCTCAGATGGAATACCAGTCCTAAGCAAAGAAGAGAAAGCAGAAAGGTGGAAAGAGTATATAGAGGGTCTATACAAGGGCGATGTGCTCGAGGGCAATATTCTGGAAATTGAAGAGGACGTAGATGAAGATGGAAAGGGAGATATGATGCTGCATGAAGAATTTGTCAGCTGAAAGACCGAAGTCGAACCAAGGTCCCGGGAGTAGACAACATTCCATTAGAACTACTGATTGCCTCGGGAGGGCCTTCTATGACAAAACTCTACCATCTCGTGAGCAAGATGCATGAGACAGATGAAATACCCTCAGACTTCAAGAACAGTATAATAATTCCAAGCCCAAAGAAAGCACGTGTTGACAGGTGTGAGAATTACCTAACTGTTAGATCAATCAGTCACAGCTGCAAAATACTAACACGAATTCATTGCAGACAAATGGAAAAACTGGTAGAAGCCGACCTCAGGGAAGATCGGTTTGGATTCCATAGAAATTGTGGAACACGCAAGGCAGTACTGACCCTACGACTTACCTTAAAAGATAGATCAAGGAAAGGCAAACCTCCGTTTCTAACATTTGTAGAGTTAGAGAAATCTTTTGGTAATGTAGACATGGATACTCTCTTTCAAATTCTGAAGGTGGCAGGGGTAGAATACAGGGAGTGAAAGGCTATCAATTTGTACAGAAACCAGATGGCAGTTATAAGAGTCGAGGGACATGACAGGGAAGCAGTGGTTGGGATGTTATTCAATCAGTATACTGGACAAGCAATAAAGGAAAAAAAAGAAAAAAATTGGGGTAGGAGCTGTAATCCATGGAGAAGAAATAAAAGCTTTGAGGTTTGCTGATGACAGCAAAGGACTTGGAAGAGCAGTTGAACGGAAAGGACAGTGTGTTGAATAGAGGATATAAGATTACCGTCTACAAGAGTAAAATGAGGGTAATGGAATATAGTCGAATTAAATCAGGTGATGCTGAGGGAATTAGATGATGAAATGAGACACTTTAAGTAGTAGATGGTGTTTTGCTATTTGGGGAGCAAAATAACTTATGATGGTTGAAGTAGAGAGGATATAAATTTCAGACTACCTATGGCAAGGAAAGCGTTTCTGAAGAAGAGAAATTTGTTAACATCGAGTATAGATTTAAGTGTCAGGTAGTCCTTTCTGAAAGTATTTGTATGGAGTTAAGCCATGTATGGAAGTAAAACATGGACTGTAAATAGTTTAGACAAGAACAGAACAATAGCTTTCGAAATGTGGTGCTACAGAAGAATGCTGCAGATTAGATGCGTAGATCACGTAATTAATGAGGAGGTACTGTACAGAATTGAGGAGAAGACACAGTTTGACTAGGACACGTTCTGAGGCATCCAGGGATCACGAAGTTAGTACTGGAGGATTGCGTGGCGGGTAAAAATCATAGAGGAAGACAAGAGATGAATACACTAAGCAGGTTCAGAAAGATGTAGGTTGCTGTAGTTACTCGGAGATTAAGAAGCTTGCACAGGATAGAGTAGCATGGACAGCTGCATCAAACCAGTCTCTGGACTGACGACTGCAATAACAACAACCATAACAATAATAGGCTAGTTTGATTAATACAAAATTAGCGTGCTACTTAACTCTGGGTTACAAATAACATTACAATATCAAATAAGAGCAAGAGCATCGAAATGTCTATATTTTCAATAACAAATAAGCTCCTCAATCAACAACATAATAACTGGCTGGCAAATAGTAAAATATAAGGAAAATAACCTCTATAGCAGTAAATAACAAGCTGGTCAAAGAGAGGCCCAAACTCTTGACACTTGTAACTACTTTAATCTGTCAGTAGCAAATAGCGTATTTTCGTTAACCTTCTTCTTGCATAGCATACTGTTTCTACAATGTGTTTTTCAAACAAATCAGATAAAAGTAATCCATGTCCTTTATCTTCAAAATAAGTTTTAAACATCATCAACTCTTTCAAAAGTATTCTAGCGTTTACAATGAAACTAATAATAAAATAATGAAAATTCGATCAGCTGAGCTATATTAAATTATCTGTGTAGTGAATATTTATGTAGTGATATATTCCCAGATAGAAGAATCAGCGCTGTAGTCAAACGACTTCACAAAAAGAGGAAAACAATAGTAAAGAATTAATAAAAAATTTCACTGGTGCCAGCACTTTTGAAATATAGATCATAGTGTACAACAGAATTTATAAACAGAATAGGAAAATATACTTAGTGGCAATTACTGGATTGTCACCAGCATAGGCTACATTCACCACAGAAACAGATCAACTATTGTTGTCATTGATACTATTTTGTTTAAATGCTGAAATTTCCGACTACGTGAACCTTGAGAAACTAAAAACTTTTTGGAGTGCTAGTCTTTCAATGGTAGTGTAGCGAGAACTCGAAACTCCTTCATTTTCTTCATCTCGCAGCTGATGTGTTGTGTTCTTAGCTGCAATATCTCGAATATGAAGAAATTACTGTTCGTATGTGTGTTACCTTATTTACGCTTTCTTATAGCTGGATCAGTTTAGAAATACGAAATTCCATTTTGAAGCGCTCCAGCATCTAGAAATCAGCAACGTTACTATGTATTCTCGGCCGTATATTCCAATTCCCCAGCTGTAAAAGAAATTGCCAAAGAAAAAGCTGCAAAACATTTCCACAGATACGATGTCATATGTGAAGATGAAGGTGATGATGATGAAGATGATGATGATGATGATGATGACGATGTCCGCAGCTCGTGGTCGTGCGGTAACGTCCTCGCTTCCCACGCCCGGGTTCCCGGGTTCGATTCCCGGCGGGGTCAGGGATTTTCTCTGCCTCGAGATGACTGGTTGTTGTGTGATGTCCTTAGGTTAGTTAGGTTTAAGTAGTTCTAAGTTCTAGGGGACTGATGACCATAGATGTTAAGTCCCATAGCGCTCAGAGCCATTTGAACAATTTTTTGATGATGATGATATTTGATTTATGGGGCGCTCAGCTGCGGGGTCATCAGCGCCCGTCATACATAAATGTCATTCGAGCACCAATCCGTTGTTTCGCACAGTCACCTGAAGCGAATGGTGAACTAAGTATTTGATTTGACGCGAATGCAGATGACTCCTACCGCGTTTATTCCCAAATGACGTCGGTATGAAATAAGAGCCACACGGTAAGTACCTTCATGGTCTAGTGGTAAATCTCCGCGCACCAGTGGGCAATTAGAGATCTAAACACTCAGTCATATGGTTAAGGTCACCTAGATTATTGCATTTGAATTTCTAACGAGAGTGATGTCATTCCTACCATTATTTGAAATAATGCTACGTGCGTTAAATAATAGTTAATGCGATTTGGATACGTGTAAGCCGTCGGGTCATATAATTTACGTTATATAAAATGTATACAAACCCAGGAAGGTTATCGTCCAATAGCCTTCGTCACAATGTATTTGAAGAATGAAGTTGTATGCATTCTGAGCGCAACTGCAATTGTCGAATTAAGAGACGCTTTTATATCATTTGGTAGTCCCACAGCACGGAACGGCGATACTTTGGATGAAACTGCAGAATGAGATCCCGACGGTCGTTACGTACACGATCAAATCAACAACCAAAATCTGTAAAACTTCTGCTGTCGCATTTTCCCCTTGTTTGCTAAAAAGATATGGTATTTCTCTTCGCCTTTTGTTAAACACCAAACGCTGTTCTTTACTTATTATTTAATTGCTTTCACTTCAGAACATATGGGCCATCATCAGTGGGTCTATTTTCGTTACTGTCCTCATAACCTTAAGTCTTTCTTCGGTTCACTCGTAATCCACATTTCGTACTTATCAGACGATTCGATTCAGGAGGTCCTGTAAATCGTCAGTTTCATCGAGCATTGCGATATCATCAGCGTATCATATCATTGACATCCTTTCGCCTTTAATTTTAATCTCACTTTTGGTCTAATGTTTTATTTCTGTCGTTGTTTCTTCGATGTGGAGATTAAACAGTAGGTGCGAAAGACTACGTTCCTATATTACAACCTTTTCAATTCGAACACCTCTGTCTAGTTCTCTCATTCTTATTGTTCCCGCTTTGATTCTTGTTTACACCATATACAGGGCTACTACAAATGATTGAAGCGATTTCGTAAATTCACTGTAGCTCCATTCATTGACATAAGGTCACGACACACTACAGATACGTAGAAAAACTCATAAAGTTTTGTTCGGCAGAAGCCGCACTTCAGGTTTCTGCCGCCGACATCAGTCAGTCATAACAGTGCAACGACACTTCAGGACGAAGTTCAACAAAGATCCACCAACTGCTAACTCCATTCGGCGATGGTATGCGCAGTTTAAAGCTTCTGGATGCCTCTGTAAGGGGAAATCAACGGGTCGGCCTGCAGTGAGCGAAGAAACGGTTCAACGCATGCGGGCAAGTTTCACGCGTAGTGATGTGAAAGACTCAGTGTTTAAACTTCCTCTACCAAGAAACGTGCCAGAACTGCGAGCTCGCATCAACAATGCTTTCGAACTAATTGATGGAGACATGCTGCGCCGAGTGTGGGAGGAACTTGATTATCGACTTGATGTCTGCCGAATCACTAAAGGGGCACATATCGAACATTTGTGAATGCCTATAAAAGCTTTTTTGAGTTTTTGTATGTGTGTGCAAAGCATTGTGAAAATATCTCAAATAATAAAGTTATTGTAGAGCTGTGAAATCGCTTCAATCATTTGTAATAACCCTGTATTATCTGTCTTTTCTTGCAATTTCAATTTTTCTCGGAATGATGAACATTTTGCACTGTTTTACATTCTCGACGGTTTTCCTAATCGACAGATTTGCTTCCGCTTCCAGTCACAACATAACAACTGCCGATCTTGGCCCCTTACATTTCCGAAAGCCAAACTGATGGTTATCTAACGGATCCTCAAATTTATTTTGAAGTCTCCTGTTGACTCTTCTTCTGAGAAACTTACGTGCACGAGTCGCTATACTGTTTGTGCGATAGTTCTCACACTTACTGTCAGCCCTTGAAATTCTCGAACTTGGTCCGTGATATTTCTCCGAAAGTTCTATATCACTACTTTTATGCGGGGCTTTACCCCCGACTATCCTATGCGTCATGTCAGTACTTTCTTGGGGTGTCGTTATAAATATTGCTAATACGACCTTTCCTCCTGTGTTATTTACGTATTGCAGTGAAGCGATGCTATAACGGGTGTAGTACGTCAATTGGGTTCGCTCTGTGACGCCTACTTAGAAAGCTGAGTTTCAGTACACGGACGATTGTAACGTGAGTACGTTAACACTGAAGGTGTTTTGTTAATAACTGTGACCGCAAGGATATGGGAAGAGTAACCAGCTACTGGCATTTGTTCTACATTGCCACCAGGCCACGCTCGAAGATCTGTGTTTGTTCCTCTAACTTTCCATAGCCCATGAGAATTATATCAGCATTATTAAGACAAAACTTTAGGTACAGTAAAATTTCTAATGTCCATGTAACTAAAACCACCAAGAACCAACGAAAGCACCTTACTTACCGATAGAATTCGCTGGAAGGAACGTAATAAGCCGTATTGTATGCTCTCACTGCAAAGGAGTCTATAGGGAGATTTCATATTGTACCTAAGACAACGGGACCCTTCTTGAAAGTATAGCGTGCACGACACTACAAGCAAGACTGCGAAGATTCGAAATTCTCAAAAGATTCGAAATGGATGAGTCCACATAACTACAGTCCAAAAAATCATCATTATTCACTAGTTTTTATGTAACTCGCCGTATTCTCATTAAGGGAAGGATGCCCTCGGCGGGAAGATTGATTTCAGCACCTTAATGCTTCACTTTTCACGAACCTATTGCAGGTGGTATCATAGGTGTCCGCAAGAGCGGGGGGAGGGGGTGGGACACTTGCCTTCTTAGGAGATCTATAGTACACTTTTTACTAATTTCAAAATTCTCAAGCATTTCTAGAAATGACTGTCTTTGTTTTTATTCAACCGCATGCAAGGAATGACGCAGTGCCTTTGGTAAATATTACCGGCTGGTTATGATTAAACTGCAGCTACTCGCGGAGGACCAGTGTGGACTATAACTTACCGTACGACAGGTGAAACTTGATAGATATGCTAATGCATTAAAACGGAACCGATTTCCGCTACATTTTCTCTCTTGTGATCAAAAGTATCCGGACACCTGGCTGAAAATTCGTGGCGCCCTCCATCGCTAATGCTGGAATACAATATGGTGTTGGCCCATCCTTAGCCTTAATGACAGCTTCCACTCTTGCAGGCATATGTTCAGTCAGGTACTGGAAAGTTTCTTGGGAAATGGCAGCCCATTCTTCACAGAGTGCTGCAGTGAGAACAGGTATCGATGTCGGTCGGTGAGGCCTGGCACGAAGTCGGCGTTCCAAAACATCCCGAAGGTGTTCTATAGGATTCAGGTCAGGACTCTGTGCAGGCAAGTCCACTACAGGGATGTTATTGCAGTGTAACCGCTCCGCCACAGGCCGTGCATTATGAACAGGTTGGTTCAAATGGCTGTGAGCACTATGGGACTTAACATCTATGGTCATCAGTCCCCTAGAACTTAGAACTACTTAAACCTAACTAACCTAAGGACATCACACAACACCCAGCCATTACGAGGCAGAGAAAATCCCTGACCCCGCCGGGAATCGAACCCGGGAACCCGGGCGTGGGAAGCGAGAACGCTACCGCACGACCACGAGATGCGGGCTATGAACAGGTACTCGTTCGTGTTGAAAGATGCAATCGCCAACCCCGAACTGCTCTTCAGCAGTGGGAAGCAAGAAGGTGCTTAAAACATCAATATAGGGCTGTGCTATGATAGTGCCACGCAAAACAACAAGGGGTGCAAGTCCCCTCCATGAGAAACACGACCACACCATAACACAACCGCCCCCGAATTTTACTGCTGGCGCTACACGTGGTGGGAGATAACTGTCACCGAGCATTCACCATACACACACCCTGACATCGAATCGCCACATTGTGTACCGTGATTCGTCACTCCATGCAACGTTTTTCCACTATTCAGTCGTCCAATGTTTAGGCTCCTCACACCAAGCAAGACGTCGTTTGGCATTTACCAGCGTGATGTGTGGCTTACGAGCAGCCGCTCGACCATGAAATCGAAGGTTTTTCACCTGCCGCCTAACTGTCATAGTACTTGCAGTGGATCCTGATGCAGTTTGGAATTCTTGTGTGATCGTCTGGATAGATGTCTGCCTATTACACATTACGACCCTCTTCAACTATCGGCGGTCCCTGTCAGTCAACAGACGAGGTCGGCCTGTACTCTCTTGTGTTGTACGCGTCCCTTCATGTTTCCACTTCACTATCACATCGGAAACAGTCGACATAGGGATGTTTACGAGTATGGAAATCTCGCGTACAGAGGTATGACACAAGTGACCCCCAGTCACCTGACCACGTTCGATGTCCGTGAGTACCGCGGAGCGCCCCATTCTGCTCTCTGACGATAATGACTACTGAGCTCGCTGATATGGAGTACCTGCCGGTAGGTGGTAGTGCAGTGCAGCTAATATGAAAACGTATGTTTTTGGGAGTGTCCGATTACGTGTGATCACATAGTGTATCTGTCGTTGTATACTGTTTGTATTGCATTATGACATAGACGCTGTCATTTGACGAGCCATAACGTGAGTGAACAGTATGGCTATCGAGAAGGGAGACCTTGCGTTGTTAGTGAGTCTGTGTTACGTGAATGACGGCAATTACAGTGCTGCATTGAGAGAAGATCTACATCTACATCTAGGCGCTTCAGTCCGGAACCGCGCTGCTGCTACGGTCGCAGGTTCGAATCCTGCCTCGGGCATGGCTGTGTGTGATGTCTTTAGTTTAGTTAGGTTTATGTAGTTCTAAGTCCTAGGGGACTGATGACCTCAGATTTTAAGTCCCGTAGTGCTCAGAGCCATTTGAACCTTTTTTTTTTACATCTACATCTACATCCATACTCCGCAAGTGGATGAGAATACCTTGAGTACCTCGATCGGTTCTCCCTTCTCTTCCAGTCTCGTATTGTTCGTGGAAAGAAAGATTGTCGGTTTGCCTCTGTGTGGGCTCTAATCTCTCTGATTTTATCCTCATGGTCTCTTCGCGAGATATACGTGGGAGGGAGCAATATACTGCTTGACTCCTCGGTGAAGGTATGTTCTCGAAACTTCAACAAAAGCCCGGACCGAGCTACAACTGAAAGATCTGAGGACAGGCCCGATTCATTAAGTTCGTTAACGAAAATGAATTTCGAAGTCACGGGTGAACCTCGTGTTGCACCTGAACGTGGAAGGCGTCCTTTTCTGATGAAAGTTACTGACGAGACTGGTTGCTGTTGCTGTAACTGACAATGCAACACGTGCCTCTTCTAACGCTAGTGGTCGTTCCGGGTCACGAGAACTGTCCATCCCATAGTCAACAGTAAGGGAAGTTTTTCGGTCTACTTTACACTGGTACGCGTACAACATCCAAGCGTTTCAGCAACAGAAACCTCAGCTACGTTCTGATTTTGCTCTTCGGTTTCTGGCACCGATCGAAATTGACGAAATGTGGCCAGACAATATTATATTGTGTAACGAGGCATATTTTACACTCCAGGGTACAGCGAATCGACAGGAATGCCGAATTTGGGGTACTGTTAAACCGCGTGGTGTGCACAAAAACTACTGCACTCGCCGTATGTGACTGTGTGGTGTGGTATGGATTTTACTGTCGATCAGTTCTTCTTTGAAGAGAATACGCCCTGAGAACGTGTCGCGTGTACTGTCACGTCTGCACATAATCGAGACCTCCTTGTACAGAACGTGATTGCTGCTTTTGAAGGACGCAGCTTTGTGGACACCAATATCTTCATGCAAGTTGGGGGGACAACGTCTCATGTCGCTCGCCCAGTGAAAGACCTGCTTAATGCAACCTTCCACGAACGTGTTGCCTGTAGAGGTTTTCCAGATGCATGATCTCAAGATCACGTGATTTGAACCCCTGTGACTTTTCACTTGTTTGACCATTTCTGCCCACGTCCCGTTATTAATCCATTACGCATGGGAATATTTCTACGCTCCTTTTCTTGCATACACGGCGTCAGATTCACACCTGGTAGCCACATTTGAAACTAATTTCGTTCCTGTGTAAATTGGTTCCGCATTAACCCAAGTTTCCCTGTCATACGATGGTTACAGAGCACGCTGTATCTTTATCAGTAGCTGCACTTTCATTATGACCACCCAGTATATTGTTTGGTTGGCATGTTGTTCGCGGGAAAGTATACCGTTTTTTTTTTTTTTTGTTTTTTTTTTTTTTTTTGACGATATCGGGATTGTTTTGAAATCTTGGCAAAGTATCTGTACAGAAAATCGTCAAAATAGAATACCTGACCTTTCCTATGTTTCTTCCTTTTACAGCCATTAATGAGCTAAATAATGTGACAGTCCAACACTTAGCACAGTCTAAACATGGCTACATTACACTTACTCGACTCTCGTCCACAATTGCCACAAGAACAACCTCGTTGCTAGCGCCAACTTAATCTCAGCATTAAGTTTTCAGTTGACCCGTCAAGGCTTCCTGAGAATTCATTCAGTTTGACACGGTACAGTGGTTTTAGCAATAAAGAATATAATAATGTTATACTGTAGCTGTATTCACCTATACTTCATCTGCGGACACAAACACAGAAAAAGTACAAATTTCTGACCCTGACTAGAAAAAAAAAAATTACGGAAATATGAAAATCTAAAAGGTCTTTCGACCGTGCTTAAGTATGCGACTCTTAAACTATTCGTCGGTCAACCCTGCGGGATATTCATCCATAAAGTCTGAGTTCTGTAGCCCAGGCTACCCCACGCGGCTTCAGGCGTCTTGTTACGGTTCGTGCATCTCCCTCCGTCAGAGGTTCGAGTCCTCCCTCGGGCATGAGTGTGTGTGTTGTCCTTAGCGTTAGTTAGTTTAAGTTAGTGTGTAAGCCTAGGGACCGATGACCTCAGCAGTTTGGTCCCATAGTCCTTACCACAAATTTCCAATTTTTTTTCTGTAGTTCAGGGGCCATGTGTACACAGTATCATATCGACAATTCGCTTGATTGGTTCCTAGGCTGTTCTTTTCGAAAATATCCTACACCCATTTTAGTATTATTAACATAAGAAGATGTACTTTAGGACAGTATTGAAATACACTTACAGTCTGGAACCGCGTGACCGCTATAGTCGCAGGTTCGAATCCTGCCTCGGGCATGGCTGTGTGTGATGTCCGTACGTTAGTTAGGTTTAAGTAGTTCTAAGTTCTACGGGACTGATGACCTTAGAAGTAAAGTCCCATAGTGCTCAGAGCCATTTGAACCTTTTTTTTTTTTAAATACACTGTGTCTAAAGTCCTGAGATACCACCCAAAATCGTATCGGATCGCCTTTTGCCCGGCGTAGTGTAGCAACTCGACGTGACGTGGACCAAAAAATCGTAGGAAGTCCCCTGCAGAAATATTGAGCCACGCTGCCTCCACAGTAGTCCATAATTGCGAAGGTGTTGCCAGTTCAGGATTTTGTGCACAAACTGACGTCAGGATTACGTCGCATAAGTGTTTGGTGGGATTCATGTAGGGCGTTATGGATGGACAAATCATTTGCTTGAATTGTCGAGAATGTTCTTCAAACCAGTCACGAACAATAGCGACGTGGTAACGTGGCGCATTGTCATCCATAAAAATTCCGTCGTTGTTTGGGAACATGTAGTCCACGAAAGGATGCAAATTGTCTCCAAGTAGACGAACATAACAAGGACACAGTCCATTCCATGTAAACGCAGACGATATCACCAGCTTGCACAGAGCCTTGTTGACAACCTGTCTTCATGGCTTCGTGGGACCTGTGCCACTCTCGAATCCTACCTTCAGCTCTTACCAAATGATATTGGAAGTCAGCTGACCAGGCCACCGTTTTCCAGTAGTCTAGTGTCCAACAGGTGTGGTCAAGAGACCAGGACAAGCGCTGAAGGCGATGTCATGATGTTAGCAAAGGCACTCGCGTGGCTCGTCTTCTGTCATAGCCCATTAACCCCAAATTTCCCAGCACTGTCCTACCGGATACGTTCGGAGTCTTCTCACCTTGGTTTCTGCGGTTATGGTTCAAATGGCTCTGAGCACTGTTGGACTTAACATCTGAGGTCATCAGTCACCTAGAACGTAGAACTACTTAAACCTAACTAACCTAAGGACATCACACACATGCATGCCCGATGCAGGATTCCAACCTGCGACCGTAGCAGTCGCGCGCTTCCCGGCTGAAGCGCCTAGAATCGCTCGGCCACCGCGGCAAGCTTTTGTGCGGTTACTTCACGCAGTGTTGCTTGTGTGTCTTATCAATGATAACTCTAAGCAAACGCCGCTACCCTCGCTCTTTAAGTGAAGGCCGTCGGCCCCTATGTTGTCCGTGGTGCGAGGTACCGCCTGAAATGTTGTAATCTGGTCACACTCTGAACAGTTTAGATTTTGGAATACTGAATTCTCTAACGATTTCCGAAATGGATAGTCCCGTGCGTCTTGCTCCAACTACCATTCCGTGTTCAAACTCCATTACTTTCTGCCGTGCAGGCAAAATTACGTCAGAAACGTTTACACATGAATCTCCTGAGTACAAATGAGAGCTCTTTGATACCTCGTGTATGCTGTACTACCCCTTTCTCTATACGTGCGTATCACTTTTGTCACGTCAGTTTAATATGGCTGGATAACTGCCAAACGTTTAAAATGTAATAAGCTTTATGTACTCCATGTGAAATTTATTTTCTTGGGCCACCGCACTTTCTCAAACTCAACTTATCAGCTGATTAAAATGGAACTTTCGTAATTTTGCCCCTCTCGAATAAATTACTGCCGAGGTTCATGTCTACTTTAATATATTAAGTAGATATCAACCGTCTGACATACAATAAGTTTGGTGTACATCTTATCACAATTAGTCCTTGGCACCGTTAAGCTTCCAAACTTACAGAATAAGTTACATGAAAACTGGCTATTTTTTTAATCTAGTCGCCTCTTGGCAAAATTTCAGCCGACATTCCGAGGTTGTATGCCCTTGCCTCTGCGCAACCATCGAACTGAGTCGAAAATCACGTAATGTTTCAAAGACCGAAGTATTAAACCTCATATCGTTCTTTGCGTGACTATTCCGTGTACTCCAACTAACAACAGCGTCGTCTTTTCCGAGCCCCTTATTTCGTCGTGAGTGACTAACGACCAAACTCCTTAATCGCCATTTTCCTCCCTCCGACGAGACAACTCATTGCGATAAACTCCGCGACGTCCTAAACGCATTATAAGTTTCCTAATAATGAGCTATTTCTTTCAATATACGAACGAACTTTTAAGTAGGAAGTTGTGTTGTGCTGGGAATATCGATTACAACTCCGAAGATGGGTTTCGCTGCACAGTGCGGTGCCTTGAAAATTTTATCGCCCTCCCGGCGCAAGCTTTATTTCGAAGCTCATTATTATTCATTGCATGGTAATTATTCATTTTGCGCCAGGATCGTATTATAGCGCGCCAGCCCGTTTGCAAGACAGCAACGCAGTACAACGGCGACGCTGGAAAACTGCGCGCCCACTCCACGACTCGTCTGGGGGCTGTTCCTGGTTCCCGTGAAGCGCCGAGAGCCAGCTGTAACGGCGCTATATGTAGTCGCATCGCTGTGTGAAGAGGTGACAAGTTGCCCCTAAACTCCACTGTCGTAAAGTTTCAAGCCCGCGTAGCCATAAAGATGGAGCCAAACTACTGAGGGAGAGCGAAATATTGTAAAAATGTTAGTGGGAACACGCATGTTTATTACCTGATGTATCACAATTTGCGTATGTTACAGATAAGTCTCGTCTCGAAACACACTGTAAACCAATTCTAAGTAAATTGAGGCAAAATATTATAGCGTTCTCCACGACGAACGTCATTCATTTGATCCGCACTAAAAACGTGCAGACTGACGTCTCTTCCTCACCGTTAATTTCCACAGATGAGCTCAGTGACTCAACAACAATGATTTTCCCGGTGGACGTCTGCTGTGCTAAAGCCTTTTGCATTATGTGCGTGTCGTGAAAAGTAAAACTTCGCGTGCGTTTGCTAACATGTCCACAGACACGCTACAAAATTGTGGATCATAAAATATGTGAGCTGTTATACATGTAAGGTAAAATTATTTGTGGGTAACATTTCAATAATCCGCTGTGAAATGTGTTTGCAAACCCATCTCGACACAAACATTTCCAAGCTCTTAGGAAGGTTATGTACTTAGAGCTACCAAGAAATCTTTGAAATATTAGGAGTCCCAAAATACGACTTTTTTATTTCTAGCGAAATAATATATAGATGCAGCAATTTACCCTTTTACTGAAATATAAGAAACACGTAATATCAAACGTTTGTGTCTTCAGGGACTCCTCTAAGGCACCTGATCATGTTAACTGCAACGTTCAGTCAAACAATCTAGGTACGTTAAGGAATACGAGGTTCACCATATGTGTATTTATGTCATTTAGAGAATATTTCACAATCAACAGGTGTACGTTTGTTCATGGGTTCGATGGCAGTCTCACGACAAGTTCATTACAAAATTGGAAAATTGCCTCTAGCACCCCCTGGCATGTTTTTACAGACCTGTTTTCCTCCTTCCACTCGAGTCCACAACTGAGGCGCCAGTTCCTGAAGCCCGCAATAACTCCAGTAGTAGACTTTAAATCTTAGAACTTTTATTTCATTGGGGCAGTACTTATGGCAGACTTATTTCCCATCCAAAGACATTTCCATTGGTTCTGTTCTCTCTACAGCTAGAACCAATGCGATAATTTGTCCGTTAGCCTGACGAAATAACACGTAAGCTAATTTCCCCAGCTAACCACCAGAAAAGTTCATATATCATCAGACCATTGAGGCCAACTATGAGGTAACCACTACACATATTTAACGCTCAACGTAACCCTCCTGAGTTTCACATTATTTCAGCTTTGGCAACAGTTCATACCATCAAAGTAGGAAACGCAAGAGGAGTGTTAAAGCTTCTCTGTAGTTAACAACCTTATCTAGTAAACACAGCATAGGCATGCTTTCTGCTGTGACGTCTCACACCTTAATTCAGGAATACAAAATTACGATCCAAAAGGAAATCCATTTAGTCATACGTGTTTGACAATGAGCTCCTGTCTGATGGACAGAGAAAGATTGTGTACTGAAGTTTCCAAAATCGGCTACAGAAATGAAGAACGATACCAGAAGTTTAAGGTTTGTGAAAAATTACTGCAGCTAATAAGCATGCATTCAAGATTTTAAATTTGGTTCATAAAGACATTACAAATTATAAAGACTTGCAGAGGACATTTGTGGAGTTCTATCTTGTTCCTTTCAGCAAATTTGAATCTTCCTGAAGTACTCAAATTATCTAATACATTTTGCTCACCATTATAAACAATCAACAGTAAACTTGTTTCATTCGATAAATAAATAGGTTCACTCAAGTGGTAAAAATTGATGGAGCTTTACGCAAAACAGGTTTACACCAAACTTGTGTCTTAGGAATTAATTAATCTATTACACTGTGACAAAAATAAAGTGAGAGTGGCCACTTACTACAAGAGACATGTTGTACTTGTAGTCTGAAACACTGTGAAAATTTAACTCATACAATTTCATACGTGATACTAGAATTTATTACACTCCAAATTTATAAAAGGAATCAGTCCTTTGATAAAATTGAGATATTCTAAAAGGTAACTTACCACATTAGTTTGCAACAATATGGCTCACATCAACTTCCTCATGTTCATTTTGCTCATTATGGAGGTTATTAAATAGTTATAACATTATAAATTGAAAATTGTCCTAATTATCTGTAATTCGAGTGACCTGCCCAACCACCACACATCGATGTTCCCAGGAGACACCCGAAGATTAAGCTTTATGCTTCAAAACCAGTTGTGTAATAAAGTATGAAATTACTGGTAACTTAAGCAGATATTTATTCTATAAATATTCTACAGACAAATTCGCACCACATACATAGCTTTCCTTTCTTGTACACTGTTTTCATATATCACTGTATCTTCTCATAAGTTCAATGATAATGGTTCTTAATGTATTTTAATGTATATACCAAACGTGTGTTTAAGGGTTTGTAACACTTTTATATTTTCCTTCATTATTTGGAAGTAAATCGACTGTTTACCATGATTAACTACTATGAATGTTTATTGTGTCCAGATAAATTGTGAAAATGGGTTGGAACAAGTGATGCCTTTCTCAGTTACAGATTGTAGTTATTACAGTGTCCCAATATAAACTTTCCTCTTACTTGGTCAACATTATAAACAATTTCGCCCTTTACATAAAAGCACTGGATTGTTGGACATTTAATGTAAAAGGTTTCTGTCCATGATACTACACTGTATTTTTAAATAAGTCACTGAGGGTAACTGACATTTCAGCCATACTTGCAATACTCTTCCTCCATCCTCATAAGTTTACACTCTTACATATGTAAGTATTTGTATCATCATTTAATTGTGCCACTGGCTTTATAGCAGAAATCTGTTACTAATCTCTTATACATTTTTTTTATTATTTCGGTGACACTTCTTCGTATGTCTTCCTCAGTAAATAGCTAGATATTTACAATATCCCCATTTATATTTGACATATAACAAAAATCTGATCAATAACACTGATGTTTATGCACATTAGGTACTTCAGAATTTTATTTTCGTGTACCCCTCCACACAGTAATAATCGATACCTGCAAGTCTAACAGAAACCGTTTTGTTACTTTCATAGCTTTTATTTAATTATCTATCCACACTTTAGGAATTATCTCTTCAGAGATTCATCTGAATCTACAATTATTAATCACAAGTTACTCAAAATAACAGCAAGTTCTACTTGCCCAACAAATGGTAGATTAATATACCTTCCTTAGAAATTTTTTGTGAGTGTATAGTAAAGAATTTGTCACACAATCCAAATGTCATATCCGTCTAAATTTTTTAAAGATTTTCTCAGTTAAATGATGATAAAAAGTCCAACTATTTTTCATATTGTAACTATAAACATGATGATTTTTCTCTGTACTACCCAATATCACTGTCAAAAGAAAGCATTTCTGTGATAGGTCGTTATATTAACGAAAGATTTTTAACTTTAAGACCCATTCTGTAACTTCACTGTAATGATATTTTCAATATTAGTGATGTGCTCTAATGTTTTTTGTGTAATGTTTATTGTTAATCACACTAGTTTGCTGTCTTTTATAATAAACTGTTTTAGTGTTCTTGTCTAATCATGTAACAGAGATAAGACATTATGGTATAAATATTTAATATATGAAATTTACGTACTTCTACACATACAATTCATTTTTCTTATTAGAGAACCTATATTAATATTTGAAAGTAGTAACATATGAAGAAATATGTCGGGACACATGTAATATGATGAATATTTAGGTAACTATAGCTGCAATAAAATACTGATAGAACAGAACCCTTTATTTGATAAAGATAATTAACTGTACTGTGAATGAAGTAGAATTATCTTGGCTCACAACTTCATTAAAGTGTTTCATAAATCTTACAGTATATTTATCATTTTTACTTATGGACCATCTGACAGCAACTGACAGTTGCTGTCAGATGGTCCATAAGTAAAAATTATCAATATACCGTAATATTGCACGCTACTGAGGAGGACAAGACTACAAAAGTCGAAGATGTTTCATAAATATGTTCGAAGATACTGGATGAATATGTTTTCATAACTTATACATATCTGTGAAATATAAATAATGGTAATGTACAAATAATATTGAATTTTCTTTGTGACAAAGTTCTTTGGGGTTAGCAAAGATTTGAAAATTAAAAAAATTTTCAGGATAAACTTATTTAGATGAATTTTTTTTGAAAATTATATTAAATTTCTTGACTGGTTTTGCCCTGTAGTATCTTCTAAGATACTGTCTGAAGTTTTCCAAGAAACAGTCCCTAAAACAAGGTAGACTTACAAAGCTTTGATTAAAGTAATATCATCAGCTGATATGTATTGACAATACAAGATCACATTTAAGAAAAATAGTCTGCATTAGTGTTTTAGTTCTTAACAACAAATGTCTCTGAGATATTTATCAATAAGAAACAAAATACTTACCGAAAATAATTTTTTTCTAAATATGATGTTCCTTCTCAGATTCCACGGAATATTTATTCATGTTTAAAAGTACAGGAAGAGGATAAAATGATCTAATTATTGAATTTCTCTGTCCACAGTTCGTTCCTTCAGACATCAGTCAAGAAGCGGGTGGTTTTTGGACGAGGAGACCTCTGTTGTGTATTAAGGTAAGAACATAACATGCTGACATTCATTCCATAGATTTATAGCATGTGCCTGGCTCAGAATGTAGCAAATCCTTATTTCACATCTGAGGTGTGATATAGTGCTGATCTTATATATTATTTGTATCAGAATTAGGTACAGTTCATGATTATACAATAAAGAAAAGGTCCACTAAAATACCAAAAATTTCTTTTCAGCGACAGATCCATTAACTATGTAACAATGGGATTTAGTTTCTCACAGGACGACATTCTATGTATGAATTTGTTATGCTGACTACAAAGTGAAGAAATACTCAGCGTACAAGCCCCCACTGTTGCAATTATTGCTCATTCATTTTGCAAGATTTGAGTTTTATTTGAATCATGATAAATTAACAGATGGTTATGACGACAGGGTGTTTAAAACAGGGATTTTCAGCAGCCTATTGTGATGTGTGCATCTTCAACACTGGACATAGCACCTCATTTTCTTTTCAGACTAGTCGCCGTTTTGTATAAAGCTAGATGTATCCATATGTGGAGACTCTGAGGGTGATGACCATAGACAGATTACATTTGTCATTATCATACATACCCTCCACCTGGTGTGATGGTATGGAGTGGTTGTTGGTAGATAACGTGACCACTTCTGGCCTGCACATTCAGTAATCTGGACCAAGGCTGTCACATTTCTGACTAGTAGGGGCGTGGATCTGAGCACTACTTTCATGTCTCTGTGTTGTTACATTTCAACAAAATAATGCAAAACCACTTCTTTATGATGCTGTTCTAATCCAGCCCGATACATAGGCCAGATGGTTTTCTGTATGTTTCACCATTTGAAAATATCTGTTCATGGGTTGTCCACAGAATGCGACACACTGATTCGCCAGACAGTACAACTGATGAACTCTGCTCTGACACAGTGATGAAACAGAATCAAATGACATATCTGTATCAGCTCGAAACTGTACACATCCAGGATCGAACCGTTGTTGCAGTTGGAGGCAGCAGCCATGTGTACTAAATTTGTAAATTTGGTAACCTATATATCATCAGTTTGCCAAACTAATTTACTTTTGTGTTTTCTTGCTATAGTATAAAAGCAAAGTACGCCGAAATTGGCCTTTGGTTGTGTTTCCTGATGTTGCAGTTTCAGTGGCCAGCAGTGTGTAGCTTCCCCATGATTTTTGGATTACACCTTTTACTTACTGGGAAAAGTTATTAAAGATAAATATCCAGAAATACAATGATTTAAAGTGGAATGTCAACATTAATAGTATGGAATGGGGATGTCAAATTAAGAGTCATTACAACAATCAAAAAAGTGTATGTAGCGTCCACAAAGGGACATAACATTCATGAACTTCGTTCGACTGATAATTGATTTTTCTTTTTTTAATTTTAAATCAGTGTTCCGCCAGTTGACGTAATAGATTGTTTATTGTACTGACAGTCGTGATTTCCACCTTTGGCTATTTTCGAGTACTACAATACAAAGCATGTTCAGACTTCTACAAACGAAGTCATTATTGAAATACACTTATGGAGAACAAGATCGCAACATCAAGATGGAGTAGTACGAGATAAACGACTGTTGGCAGGCGCGTTTCTGCATATTAAAGACGATGTCTATTCAGACTTCTCGCGAATCGCATAAGGGTGGCGCTAGTAGCGCATCTATGAGGATGGAAATCAAGTTTGCTTTAAATACGCGCTGTAACGGTCATGCACGTTAGTTATCTTTGAGACTGGAAGTGGTTAGTTGATGTTACACAGGAATGCCTTTAAAGCGACAGTGACGACATTACCACCACCTCCCTGAGTTTTAACGAAGCCGTGTAATACCGGAACGAGGATGTGGCTGTTTCTTCCGCGATATTGCAGCAGGACTTGGCAGAAGGTTGCCACTGTAAGTGACTGCTAGCACTGGTGGTCATGAAGATATGCAATCGCAACAAGACCAGGCTCTAGGCGGCGACGTGGCGCTACCGAGAGGGAAACTGTCATGGTTGGCGTATAGCTCTGGCGCATCGCACAGCATCTGCAGCAACAATATGAGCAGCAGCTGACGTCACAGTGACGCAAAGAATTGATCAAGGAAAGTTCCGAGCCAGACGCCCTGTAGCGTGAATTCCACTGGCCCCAAACCACCGCAATTTGCGCATGCTGTGGTGTCAAACGACAGCTCATTGGAGGGCTGGGCGGAGATCTGGATGGCCGTGTCTTGGTTAGAAAGAGGCCAGATGTGGGCTTGCGACCGATCTATCAGCCTGCTAGACACACTGGATCTACACCTGGAGTTATGGTCTAGGGTGTGACAGCAGAAGCGGTCTCGTGGTTACCTTAAGCTCCATGGCTACAAATTCGTGCTTCAGTCTGGTGATTCGACCTGTTGTGCTGGGATTCATGAACTGCATTCCGTGGGGCCTTTTTGCAACAGGAAACCCTCACCCACTTACCGCTGTTGTAACCGTACATGTTCTACAGAGTGTCGACATTTTGCCTTGGCCTGCTCGATAACCAAATCTGTTTCCAATCGATCGTATATGGGAGACATCATCGAACGTCAACTCCTGCATCATCAATAACCAGCATTAACCGTGTCAGCTTTCTATAAAATATTATCTGTCTGAGATAAAACTCAATGCTTTGATCTCGAAACATGTAACATACACTATAGATAACGTATTCAACTGCTGAGCAACATTGACTGTTGGTTGACCCTGTGTTGCGCATGTGAACAGCGTCGTGAACTTCAAACTTCTTGAAGTGCAAAATTTGAAATAAAGATTCATTGCCTTTGCTTCAAATTTTGCACTTCATGAAGTTAAATGCCAAAGGAAAGAAAATCGTTCTCAGTGAAAACTGAAACTCGGTGCCGAAGCACGTTATGAACGAGGGGTAACATTAAGAGAAATGTTAGACTTGGAAAATTCACAAAAAATAAATTATTCCTCTATTCCGAAGAAAGCAGCTGTTTGAAATTACGAACACTGTCAACTGAGCTTCATTCTAGCACGACACCTGACAATCCTCACTACACACTCTTTGCTCAAGAACGCAATGTGAGATCTACCCTGAAATAAAAGTGACGTACTGTACTTCTTGCTCAGCATACTGGTATTGTGTTTGGAGCACTGACGTTCTCGAAAACAAATACAAATCAGCAGATGCAGCAACTAAAAACAAATCGCCGCGCGGGGTCACCGCGCGGTCTGTGGGAGCCTTGTCATGGTTCGCGAGGCTCTCCCCATCACAGGTTCGAGTCCTTCCTCGAGTATAGTTATACGTGTTGTCCTTAGCGTAAGTTAGTTTAAGTTGCATTAAATAGTGTGGAAGCCTAGGGACCGATGACCTCAGCAGTTTTGTCCCATAGGAAGCTAATGCAAATTTCCAAATAAAAATAAATCATGTACTCTAAATTTCTTTTATCAGAAACAATCTGCTCCTTTGTGTGGTGCGAGGTGAAATGCACACACGCTAAAAATTCGAAATTTCACTATAAATCATGTAGCTGGGTTTTACTTTTAAAAAATCGTTCTTGAGAAATCAGACTCATCGTTGACAAAAGGACACAATGTAAGACAACTATAACAATTACAAAATTCTCCCTATACAAAACTTACAAACATACTCTTAAAATTCCTCCAATATCTTCATAAGTATAAGAATAAGAAAGTATTATACATCAGTGTTTTTACCTTCGTAATGAAGTATTCCAGATACCCGCCAGGATAGTCGAGACTGCTAATGCGCTGCTTCCTGGACTCGGGTAGGCGCGCCGGCCCCGGATCGAGTCCGCCTGCCAGATTAATGATAAGGGCCGGTATGCCAGCCAGCCTGGATATGGTTTTAGGCGGTTTTCCACATCCCACTAGGTGAATACTAGGCTGGTCCCCATGTTCCGCCTCAGTTACACGACTCAGACAAATGGTGTCCACTCATTCCATCCCGGGGGGGGGGGGGGGGGGGGGCTCAGGGTGGCGGCAGGTAGGGTATCCATCCACTCTCTGCAGCTGGCACTGCCAAATCATTAGTAACAAGGCTGACTCTGCATTGCAGATGGAATAAGTCCTCAAGAAAATGACGTTCAATAAAGTATTCTAGATAGCTTTTCCCAAATACACAAAAACAGATCTCATTCTTTGAAAAACTCAACTGCAAGCTACTGTAACTTAAATAAGAATTTTCCAGCGCTGAACAATGGACTAATTAGCAAGTCAACCATAGATAAAACTAAATGCAGAATCAAGGATCTTACTCACCACAAACACAGGTTGCTCATTCATCCTTTTCCAGTACAGTAAAGGTGAATTATTTACAATGGCAGAAAACATATAGGAACCTTACATTATCTCCTCCACCACACGTAAGAACAATATTTGTAGGAATTATCTTGCATGTGGTGATGCAAGGAGAATGGAATTCTTACAAAAAGATTACGAAGAAGTTAGTGCAATAACTTATAGTTACAAATAATATTACAAGCTCTAGAATCCAGGTTACAAAATGTACAAAAGGGTGTTCTGATTTGAATTTTACATATCAACATTGTCTTTGCACAGGGAAGAAGTGCACACACTATTTGCTGAGTTCTGTAGATTGTAGGTAAATGTTGTATCACTTAAAGCCATCGAAGATTTGGTGTAAGGTCTCATATCATTAATCTTGAGGCTAGTATGTGAATACAACTGAAAGTAAAATGTTGCATAACTTAGCACCAACAATGATACTGTTAATGTCTTTTGTCATTACTCTTGTGGCTAAGAAAAGGACTGCAGCCAGCACAATATTGACAAATTTCTTCAAGTATGGCCACCAATGAGGTCGCTGATCCTGTAGTACTGGCCCCATCAGGTGAACAGTGCTAATAAAAATGAATACTGTCTAAGGCTTAGGGGCAGCGAGTAAAGGAATTGAATGTCTGTCACTGACTACACTCTGAAGAGTGTCAGCTAATGTGGAATCAAACATGAGCAGACCTAGGTAAGTGGTTTTCCACTGACAACTCATATGTCCAATTGAATTCTGTTATGAGCAGACTCAGGGAAACAACTTTTCATTGGTATCTAGAAGATTCACTGAGTTTAACTATTTCCTTTAAGTGTGTGCAAAACTTATTTCAGTCCATGGTAGCTTCACTGAATTTGTGATGTACTTCACAAATAGGCTATGTGAACCGCACTTGTAATATTATGTCACTAAGAAATGACTTTATTCCTAGCAAATATCTGAAACAGTACAAGATCATTGCATGAAAATGTAAGATGAAGCTTATGTACAAGAGTGAGTATTTATAGAGTATAGTACTCAGTGTGATCAGAAAACATCCATATACAGAAATAATTATGTAATAGTTTGTGCCAGATACTAAGTGAAGTTATCAAGAGGAGCAACTAACAAAATATCATTATCTTCGAATGGCGACAAATTTCCATGACAGTGTACAAGAAAATCTAATGTGCACACAGTAATAGATCTCATATTATGAAACTAACAATTAATATTACAAACATAGGAAAAGTGGTAATAAAAATACATACATGAAAAACATACACACAGCATGAGAGGAAGAAGGCGAATAGACCAGAAATAAATGACAAATAGATGAATGATGGTTCATGCAAAGGGAAAGGGAATGAAGTTACTTCAGATTCAAAGTCTCAGTCAGTGTGCTTTATGTCCTACCCTAATGTTATGTACGACTCTGGTGTACTGATCAGCCTTCTAACTTCTGTACTGTATGCATATCGTATGTTCTCTGAAACCTCAGACTTCTCTCATAATATCCTTTATCTCATTTTACCTGCCAAAAACATCATATTCATGTCATAATACCGCTCATGTTTACTTACCCGCCAAAAAAACCATGTCAATGTGCTGCATTTCAGTATCACATTAGCATAGCCACATAATATAATATTTATTTAGTCTTTCTATAATCACATTTACACAATATAATCACATTTTTTTCTCATTTTTAGATGCATGTGTTACATTTTCAACTTACTATCTTCCTATACCCAATTTTTGATAATTCTGCTAGGTCATGGCATTTACCTCATTTATAGCCTCTAATAGTAAATACTTATCCTAAGTGAACTCACATAAAACTATAAGCGCCGCAGTATACATACATACATAGTTCATCAGGAAAGCAGTGCAGCCAAATTCATTACCCTGCACATATAAACAGCCATATATTTCATCAGAATGGCAGTGCAGCGAAGTACCTTATCCTACACATTTACAGCAAAATCTTTATGGTAAAACAGTAAACAAAATGGAGAACACATTCTTAGTCTAAGACAAACAAAAGTTTTATCATAAAGCGATGCAGCAACTGAAGCCAAGTACATCACAACAGAAATGCTAGACACTAGTGTCATTCCAAAATGCCATT
The DNA here is from genome assembly GCF_021461385.2 of Schistocerca piceifrons. NCBI lineage: Eukaryota > Metazoa > Arthropoda > Insecta > Orthoptera > Acrididae > Schistocerca > Schistocerca piceifrons. Next base: position 524,717,225 of record NC_060143.1, on the reverse strand, counting down.
AAGATACTGGCATCAAAGGTTTATTCATGCACCAATGATTGTGTAATGGATGAGTTCACAAATGGCAAATGCTATGTTAAGCAGGAGTCATATTATGCAACAAAATTATATAAATTTCACAATCCTAACCTGAGCCGTGGCAAGACAATTAATTAGTAAGTGCTCAAATGCAAAACAAAGAAAACATTATGGATTAAATGTTAGCATAAGCGTAGGTTTCCGTGGCTGTTGTTCCTGTCAATAAAATTCTTCTGCGCTGTTGACCGCATTGTCAATGTATAAAATTGTCCAACTTTCATTAAAATACTCGTTTTATCACCAATATTTTGATTAAAGGTCCACTCCTTCATGCCCGGGTTCCCGGGTTCGATTCCTGGCGGGGTCAGGGATTTTCTCTGCCTCGTGATGACTGGGTGTTGTGTGATGTCCTTAGGTTAGTTAGGTTTAAGTAGTTCTAAGTTCTAGGGGACTGATGACCATAGATGTTAAGTCCCATAGTGCTCAGAACCAACCAGTCCTTCATGTTTTGCACTTACGCTTAGTGTCATAAGAACTTGCCATTCAACAATGCATAGAATGTACAACTATGTCTCATAAGCTGGAATGTACACATAGTAGCCAAATTCGTTTTAATATATATGTACAGGTCGATTATAATTAAACTTCCAAAACGTTGTAGATATAACATCACTTGTCAGAATAACGGCAAATTACAACGGAATGTTATCGGAGAAGGGAGAAAGCGTATAGCAGAAGAAATAAAATAGTGTGAAAATTGATCAATATGTGGCGCTGTTTGTGTCAGAATACGTAAATGAAAACATCTGTCATGCGCTCGACCCATTGAAGTTGGTATAAACATGCCGGGTACACGGCTTTTCCTCCTTTCGTGTCTGCGACATTCGCCATGACTGTCTCAATGCAGGATCGCGCTCTGCTTGTAAAGCTGTATTGCAAGAATGATGACTGTGCTCACGTTGCTCTGCAGAAGTTTCGGACACTGAATGGTTTGAAAAAAGGCGTTGGTCTGATGACTGCCGTATGTCTGGAGAAAATGATTCGGAAACTCGAAAAGACGGGTTCTTTTGGTGTGAAACCTGGTAGAGGGAGGAAACAAATTGATTTGACAGCAGTGGAAGCAGTGGCCACAGCAGCGCAGGAGGAGACCAGTGGTGGTGTGGAAACGTGTAGTGCACGGAGGATTTCCCGAACACTGGACAAACCCTTGAGCATGGTGCGTAAAATCCTACGAAACGTCCTTCTTCGCTATTCCTTCAAAATTACCCATGTGCACGAGTTGCTTCCTGTTGACCTACCAGCAAGAAAGACCTTTGCTTTAGAATTTCTTGCTCGAATGGAAGTGGACAATAATTGGCCATGGAGGATTTTGTGGACAGCCGAAGCCCACTTCCATCTGACAGGATATGGCCAATACACAGAATTGTCGAATACGGGCAACGGAAAATCCACACGCAAATCAGCCAGTACCACTTCATCCTGAAAAGGTCACTGTGTGGTGCTGGTTTACGGCATCATTTATCATTGGGCCATATTTTTTCGAAGAGACGGGTGCTTCCGGTCCTGTTACCTGTACCGTCACTCGTAAGCGCCATGAGTGTCTTTTGCGCAATCACGTCATTTCAGCTCTCCAACAGTGTGGATATTTAGATGGGATCATTTTTATGCAAGATGGCGCACCTCCGCACATTGAAAATCCAGTTAAGCAGCTGCTGAAGCGCCATTTCGGAATTGATAGAAATATCAGCCGTTATTTCATAACAGCCTGGCCGTCCCGATCACCTGATCTTAATCCGTGTGACGTCTGGCTGTGGGGCTATCTGAAAGATGATGTGTTCAATGTTCCAATTGCAAACTTAGCTACGCTGAAAGCACGCATTGCGCAACACATTCTGAACGCGACCTCGGAAACACTTCGATCAGTTGTGGAACATGCTATTTATCGATTTCAACTTGTTGCACAAAACGGTGGACAGCATATTGAACCATGTTTTGCGCAAGTCGCACGGAAATTAATAATCCGATTTGACTTTGGTTGATGCTTTTTATGCGGTTTTTGGCCTCAGGACAATTAAAAACCGATGTGATTGCTGCTTTTATGCGGTTTTTGGCCCCAGGAGAGTGAAAAACCGATTTTTTCTATCCGATGTGATATGACCTTGCGGTGGTGGATAGGCTTACGTAACTAACAGTATCACATTTGTACATCTATGCACACTGAGCAGCACAGTTTGTTTAACGTCGAACATGCACCTTAGGCATTGTTGTTTGATTCATTTGCCGTTTTTAGTCGAACATTATTAAATTGCGATGCTTACAGCGGCATCTATTGCTACATTTTGTAACTATTTATTTTTCTTCTGCCATACGTTTTCCCGCTTCACCGATAAATTTCCGTTGCAATTTGACGTTATTCTGACCAATGTTGTTATTTCTACAGCGGTTTGAAAGTTTAACTTTGACTATAATCAGCCCGTATATCATCATGTCTGTCATAATCTGGCATGAAGACAAAAAGATATGCAGTTAGTTACAAAAGAAAAAAGCACACACTACAACAGGACAGAGCTTCGATTGTCATATGCAGCAAACCAAAAAAAAAATTGTCACAAAACATAGAACATAAATCTGTCAGAAATGTGTGCCATGCAAGTTACACTTAATGATCCAAAAAGTTTACATATAGAAGAAATAAGAATTTTGTTACCTTTTGCCATGTTGGTCTTACCATTTCAGATCTCTGTTGCGCTACTAAACATATAACCGTCCTCACCTACCTTTTACTACATGCCATCTAATGAAATATAACCATGCAAAGAAAAAATCAACTTCAAGAAAAAGAGGGTCCCTAACATATTCCCTAACCATTTTTCTCATAATACAACAGAATTTCTAGCCATTGCATCTTCCTGTTATATTATCATTATTATCCTCATACTCACCATCAATAATTACAAATAGCTTCAACATATTTATTTCTATTAATCATTATCATAATAACCTCATATCTCATAACATCCACATATATCGTAAACAATCGACCCTAAATAATCCATGTTCTGTTTACTAATCAATGCTTACACGAGAAACATTCCGCAGTCACACTTCATAAATAACAATACTGAGCAAACCAACTTTCATTACCAGAAATCTGATCATGAGGAGAAAGTGTCTACAAAAAATATATGTTACCTCCGTCCCTGTATTGACATTTATTTTTTGGTGTCACGGTTCTTTCCGTAAGGGTACATTAAACTTGGTTACATAATGCAACTGCATTATGTAACCAAGTATATTTTGACAATGACTTCGTTAAAAGAAGTCTGATTATGCCCAAGACTGGGGTACTTGAAAATGGTGAAAGACCAAAATCATGATTCTATAACACAATAACGAATCTGTAATAGTCAAATGGTGGAATTTTCGTTTACCAAGTATTAAATAATTGTGGCGCTATACTAGGGTAAAATTATGATTCTTGAATATTGCTCGACGGTCTGGGATGCATAGAAGTCAAAGATTATCCAAAGAAAATCAGTGCGTTTCGTCACCGTTTCACTGAGCATTCCCGCGAAGATACCACATTACGAGGATTACAATCTGAGAGTGTGAGTTGCAAGAGGGAAGTGAAGAAAGTTAGGGTAGGTGTCCTGCCGATGAGGACAGGGCATAAGATTTGACAAATAATATGGGAAGGAAGCGGTCATACGATTGTCTAAGCAACCATCCCGGCATTTGACTTCATCAGTGCAGAGAATTGTAAAAATAAGTACTGCATTACCTACTCACGGTAGATCGACCCACCGGAATGAATGGACGCTGGAAATATTGTGTTGTCAGTGGAGAAGCAATAATGGTAGAATGATTCAGTCTGAAGAGCTCACTGACATCGAACGTGGGCTTATCTTTGGATGTCACATGAATAAAAAATCCGTCAGGAACATTTCAATCCTTCTGAAGTCGTCCACGCCGACTATTGGTAATGTGATTGTGAAGTAGAAACGCATAGGAACAACCAAAGATAAACTGATACCAGACAGACCTCATGTACTGACAGAGGGAGCCTATCGAGAATTTCAGAGAGGGGTTCTACAAACAGCATGAAATCAGCAGGAAGTTCAAAAGGGCTACCATCAGTGCAGCGGGCACAACGAGTGTCCCTAGGGAGTTAAAAAGAATGAGGTACAAGGACTGAACAGCTCATAAGCCAGTCATTTCTGCTATCGATGCTAAGCGACGCTGGAGTTGGGGTAAAGAGCGATGCCACTGGACAGTAGATGACGGGAACCAATGGTTTGGGGTGTAGAATCACACTGTATCCCGTGGCAAACCGACGAAGGGTTTGGGTGTGGCGAATGCTTCGAGGACGTTACTTGCCATCAACTATAGTGCCAACAGTGAAATACAGAGGGTGTAGTGCTGCGGTATGGGGGTATTTCTCGTCGTTAGCGTGTAGTCACCTCATTATTCCCACGAAAACGCTTAATGTGTAAGGATTTGAACACATTTTACAACAATAAGAAATGCGTTCCGTAGAAGGGCAGTTCGGAGACTATGGTTGTAGCAACATTGCAGTACACTTTGTCATTAACACAGCATCATTGAGGCAATGTCAGTGGAAAGTAATTTTTCATGAAAAGGAATAGCCTGCCCAGAGTCCCGATTTGAAACCGGTTTAACATCTCTGGGAAGAGTTACAACATCAACCTGTAGTATCACGTCAAGAGAATTTAATTTTTCATTATATTCTCTGCGTTGTGGCCGAGCGGTTCTAGGCACTTCAGTCTGGAACCGCGCTGCTGCTGCGGTCGCAGGATCGAATCCTGCCTCGGGCATGGATGTATGTGATGTCCTTAAGTTAGTTAGGTTTAAGCAGTTCTATGTCTAGGGGACTGATGACCTCCGATGTTAAGTCCCATAGTGCTCAGAGCCATTTGAACCATTTGTATTCTCTGTCTTACGAAGAGTGCGCGAAAGTGATGTAAGTGTCAACGCGCTGAAATATGTTCTTTGTTTGTGTGTGCAAATGAAAACCTCGCACATGATTCGATACATAATGCACGATTATTTTATTTATGTCCGATGTGGGCGGACAAAAAAGGGCTGTACATTCATATTAATGTCTTCTTTTACATAGATGGTATGTTATAATACAGCATCACCCGTCTTTTGCGGTGTAACCGTGTTGCTGAGGCACTAAGACACTCAAAGATATAGTGGCTGCGAGTGGCAGCAGCGATGCTAAAAAGAGACTGTTGTTCATTGTATCACTGGCTTTGTTAGCCGACTTGGATGTAATTTCTAATTGCTTTTTGTATTGTGTTGTCTTCCTAGGAGAGAGAGAGAGAGATAGATAGAGAGAGAGAGAGAGAGAGGGAGGGAGGGAGAGGTATATATTGTTGTATGAAAGGGATAGTCCGCCAAAGCAAATAAGAATTGTGACTTTAATGTTTAGTGTCTATATAGAATAGATGGAACGATTAGATACCATGGTAATTCGGAAGAGCTTATCTTGAGGAATAAACGGCGAATATAATCATCGTCAAAGACAACGAAACAGGAGAAGGTAATTCATTCTTGTAAAAACCCGGCACTTCACATTGGACATCATGTATGTTTAAGTTTTACCAGCAAGAGTTACATCCTGTGGCGATAATAATTTCAAGAGCCTGCATCGAATTTATAATAACACGGATCAACACCGGCGACGAGCGACATTGCCGTCTCCTCTCAAAAGTAAACATTCAGTAGCGCGGACGCGGCTTTATTCTTGCTACGACGATGAAGAATCTGCTGCCATTTTCATTCCCCTCCCGTTTACTTTGAGATTTTGCAGAACCATCAATACTAAATCGTCGATAGCCGCAGCTGTGGAGTCCCGGGGTCGACATCGCTGATTTCAGAAAGAGACTTGTTTCTCCAGCGAAAGTCCCATAGTGCTCAGAGCCATTTGAACAATTTTTTAAATCTCTATTGCTGGAGATACAAATAATAATAATAATTATTATTTTCAGCGAATCTTCAAGATTTTCGTTAGGAAAAGCCCCTCAATTAACTTCACAAACATTCATAATATTCTTGTTTTTTTTTTTTTAATTTTTTTTGTCTGCATAGTCCTCCAGTGCGGTACGCATTCATTCAAGAGAGAATTAGTTCATTATTGCAATTAACTTGGGGAAGGGATATTATAAACATTGCACCAAAACGTAGTACTACCTTCTGTTGTTTCGGCCCTTGAGGAAGAATGGGCTGACATTCCTCCACAGACACCCAGACACTCACTGAACGTGTCGGCAACAGAGCGGAAGCTGTCATAAAGACGAAGCGTATAAACACTCTATAGTAATATCCAGCAGTAGGTTTCCGCACACTTTGATCACATTGTTATTGTTATTGTGCTCTTCAGTCCTGAGACTGGTTTGATGCAGCTCTCCATGCTACTCTACCCTGTGCAAGCTTCTTCATCTCCCAGTACTAACTGCAACTTAAATCCTTCTGAATCTGCTTAGTGTATTCATCTCTTGGTCTCCCTCTACGATTTTTACCCTCCACGCTGCCCTCCAATGCTAAATTTGTGATCCCTTGATGCCTCAGAACATGTCCTACCAACCGGTCCCTTCTTGTTGTCAAGTTGTGCCACAAACTCCTCTTCTCCCCAGTTCTATTCAATACTTCCTCATTAGTTATGTGATCTACCCATCTAAACTTCAGCATTCTTCTGTAGCACCACATTTCCGAAAGCTCCTATTCTCTTCTTGTCCAAACTATTTATCGTCCATGTTTCACTTCCATTCATGGCTACAATCCATACAAATACTTTCAGAAACGACTTCCTGACACTTAAATCTATACTCGATGTTAACAAATATCTCTTCTTCAGAAATGCTTTTCTTGCCACTGCCAGTCTATATTTTATATTCTCTCTACTTCGACCATCCTCAGTTACTTTGCTCCCCAAGTTGTTAAACTCCTTTACTACTTTAAGTGTCTCGTTTCTTAATCTAATTCCCTCACCATCACATAATATTATGATCACATAGGGTATACCTTTAACAACCTTGGGGAACACTTTCCAGTTACGTTTAGGATCAAAGTAGTAATTTGTTTTTCACCTATGAACCATGTATCCCCCATCAGATGCGCAATAAAAATCCGCGAGATAAATTCGTCCAGTACTCCGGAACTTTCGTGATCGTGTCTGGAGATTCAGCATTCACTCGTGTTGCTGTACGGTGTAGCGTGAAACGTCCCCTTTAAACAATTCTACACGAGACTGTGCTTAAACTGACACACAATATTTTGTTAGCGCAACGCAATCTGACTTTCAAAATTCCCTACAAAAGAATGGCCCTGACTAACATTAAACTATACCTTTTACAAATCACTTACCTCACAAAAATCTTCGCTGCCCAAGCTACTGCAATACAGCGAGCGCCACTACTGCCAGCTAAATAAAAGATTCAAACTATGGAAGGCACTAACTACTGATAGGGATAGTTAGCAAATGAAAGATATTAATAGAGAACAAACAATGTATTTACCTTGATATTATCATATATAAATATAGCAGTTCATGACAAATTTCAAAACTCCGCCATCTCTCTCCCCACATCCACCACTGCTGGCGGCTCACCTCCAATTGCGCAACGCTACGCGCTGTTCACAGCCAGCTGCCTAACACTACAATGGCGAGTATTACAACAATGCAAAGCAGCCACAGACTGCACACAGCACAGCCAGTGATTTTCATATTGAGCGCTACGTAACGTTGCCAATAAGAAAACATAAACAGCCTACTTACATAAAGAAAACATAAACAGCCTACTTACAAGCGTTTCACTCACTGTTTCTGGGAAAAAAAAAAGAACGAACACTCTGCAAAATCGGGCGACCTTGAAGGCCTATGTTTCAGTACGAGATGCGTACATTCCCCTTACGCTGTTGGAGATACAGTGACGCACTCTCGACGAACATTGCGTCGCACCTTTTTAACTGGATTGCACCTGCTGAAAAGGAGAACGCCAAAAGCGGGTCTTATGATTTTATTTTATTTTGTCGCTACCTGTTTCGACGCTTCATTGTGTCATCTTCAGGCTGTTTTGATGCGGTACAGATTGATACGATCCACATGTATAATCCATTAGTTGCCAGCATTACTGGATTCGCACATAATGTGTCAGCACTCCAACCATCAACTGTCAACTGACACGAGAACCACTCAAGTACGACATCCAAAGATATAATGCCGGTAATGCTGGCAACTGATGGGTTATGCATGGGGATCGTATCAACCCGTACCGCATCAAAACAGCCTGAAGATGACGCAATGAAGCGTCGAAACTGGTAGCGACAAGATAAAATAAAATTATAAGGACGGCTGTAGGTGTTTTTATTTTTTGTCACGATAGTAAACGGTCGTCGTACCAGAGACGTCTTGCTAAAAGGATGGACATACAAAAGCCAAAAGCCGTTTGTCATTACGGTATCGCCATCTCAACAGGACGCACAGTGGATAATGAACGAGCTAGACGTGCTAGCTGCACCACGAAGATCCTTATCGTCATCCTCTTCAGTCGGCAATTTACAACTGAAACTAAGTTAAGCTTTTACTTTCGAACTTTAATTTAAATTCACCCCAATTTCTAACATCACTCATGCAGTACCTGCATCTAAAGAGGGTGAATATTTTTGAACCAACTTGTATTATTTTAGAACTGTAGCTGCAGACCAGGGTGAGCTCTCTAAGGAGATAATTTAAGACATGGAACAAAACATTTGCAACATACACGTATATAGGAAATTTACTCTAGGATTTTGTTGGTCGCCCTTTTTTTTTTGTTGAGAATGTAACAGTAATGGAACGAATGTATGATTTAGGGCAACTATGACGATAGCGGCTCGTATGACGTAACGCCACAGCTCTGTACACGCTTACTATTTTGTGAATATAATTACTGTTTAACGTGCATTGTGTGCCGTGCGGATAAGCGCCGGAACCATCGCTGGCTCGTTTATTAATTCCTGTTTGATAGTCATTTGCATATTTCACGTGAGGCACGCGACGCTACACTCGCATTAGAGTTACGACCCACTGATCATCTCGTTTTAATGGAAATGTTGTCCACAATTTACCGGATTAGAAAGGAACATACCGGCCATACGCGAAATCCAGCTGCGGCGCAAGTTGCGCGCCCAAGTCGGTCATCCCTTATCGTGTGGCGCCAGGGCGCGATTGCCACACTCCATCGCGTACAGTTCCGCAAATGAAATACACCAACCTAGTGAGAATGTAGAGACAGTGGCGAGTTTTGCGCTTACAACACCGAAAGCAAATAAGGGGCTAGCCGACATACAGGCATTGTACAAACACTGACTTACGGCATAAGTTAACGAAACTGCAAAACACCCCGTCGGAAAAAATAGTGCACCACTTTACAGGTTTCCAGTTGACACAAAATTTGTTGCAACAGCGCATATGCAGTACGTGGAGTGACTACACATATGGATCAATAGCACAAGTGCTTTTGAGGTACTACACTACTGGCCATTAAAATTGCTACACCAGGAAGAAACGCGGATGATAAACGGGTATTCATAGGAGAAACATATTATACTAGAACTGACATGTGATTACATTATGACGCAATTTGGGTGAATAGATCCTGAGAAATCAGTACCCAGAACAACCACCTCTGGCCGTAATAAGGCCTTGAACGCCTGGGGGTTTGAGTCAAACAGAGCTTGGATGGCGTGTACAGGTACAGTTGCCCATGCAGCTTCAACATGATACCACAGTTCATCAAGAGTAGTGACTGGCGTATTGTGACGAGCCAGTTGCTCGCACACCATTGACCAGACGTTTTCAATTGTTGAGGGATCTGGAGAATGTGCTGGCCAGGGCAGAAGTCAAACATTTTCTGTATCCAGAAAGGCCCGTACAGGACCTGCAACATGCGGTCGTGCATTGTCATGCTGAAATGTAGGGTTTCGAAGGGATCGAATGAAGCGTAGAGCCACGGGTCGTAACACATCTGAAATGTAACGTCCACTGTTCAAAGTGCCGTCAATGCGAACGAGAGGTGACCGAGACGTGTAGCCAATGGCACCCCATACCATCACGCCGGGTGATACGCCAGTATGGCGATGACGAATACACGCTGGCTGGCAATGTGCGTTCACAGCGACGTCTCCAAACACGGATGCGACCATCTTGATGTTGTAAATAGAACCTGGATTCATCCGAAAAAAAGACATTTGCGCTTCGTACACCCAGGTTCGTCGTTGAGTACACCATCCCAGGCGCTCCTGTCTGTAATGCAGCGTCAAGGGAAACCGCAGCCATGGTCTCCGAGCTGATAGCCCATGCTGCTGCAAACGTCGTCGAACTGTTCGTGCAGATGGTTGTTGTCCTGCAAACGACCCCATCTGTTGACTCAGGGATCGAGACGTGGCTGCACGATCCGTTACAGCCCTGCGGATAAGATGCCTGTCATCTCGACTGCTAGTGATACGAGGCCGTTGGGATCCAGCACGGCGTTCCGTATTACCCTCCTAAACCCACCGATTCCATGTTCTGCTAACAGTCATTCGATCTCGACCAACGCGAGCAGCAGTGTCGCGATACGATAAACCACAATCGCGATAGGCTACAATTCGTCCTTTATCAAAGTCGGAAACGTGATAGTACGCATTTCTCCTCCTTACACGAGGCATCACAACAACATTTCACCAGGGACGCCCGTGAACTGCTGTTTGTGTATGAGAAATCGGTTGGAAACTTTCTTCATATCAGCACGTTGTAGGTATCGCCACCGGCGCCAACCTTGTGTGAAAGTTCTGAAATTTGCATATCACAGCATCTTCTTCCTGTCTGTTAAATTTCGCGTCTGTAGCACGTCATCTCCGTGGTGTAGCAACTTTAATGGCCAGTAGTGTATATGCAATCGTTCCTGTTGACAAGTCTGTGCTCAGAAGCCCTCACATCTCTGCTATGGTAGCTGTACGATCTTCCACTGATGCCCTTACATGCTGGTGGGCTGCATGGACGTCTAGAACATCGTCTACGGGTGTGAGAATGTTCACGTGCCCGCTGATCATGTGTAGCAGTTCTCCGAAAGAACCATGCCGTCGGTCGGAAGGCCATAATTTGACTCCTTTCCAAACTCGCTCAGTCGACTGCAGGAAGCAGGAATGCATGTTGCGGCGTGGTTGCCTGCCTGCACCACGAGTTTGCACCACACTGAGTCTACAGCTCTGTGCATTCCCCATGGAAAGGTATACACAAACGCCGCTCTAGCAACTAGGCCCCTACGCTATCTGTTTGCGGACGTCGAAACTATTATCATTACATCTACTATTCCCCAGGTGGCATATGCCGTCATCGGATCAAAATCGACCTCATCTTTCCATATGTACTACATTTTTCCAGCAGTTTTAACACCCCAATTATAGAACCCATAATGAACACCCTTTTGTTGCAAAAAGAAATAGGAAAATCAGTCATCCTGACAGTGACGACAGCTACTGACAACAAAATTTACACTCTTGACAGTTTGATTAACATCGGTCTCATCGGATTAGGGAAGGATGTCGGCCGTGCCCTTTCAGAGGAACCATCCCGGCATTTGCCTGGAGTGATTTAGGGAAATCACGGAAAACCTAAATCAGGATGGCCGGACGCGGGATTGAACCGTCGTCCTCCCGATTGCGAGTCCAGTGTCTAACCATTGCGCCACCTCGCTCGGTGCCCAGACCGTAAATTGACAAAAGATAACATTTATCCTAGAAGAGAGTTGTAGCCGCATCGAGCTGTAAGTTTGCTGTGACTGCAACGTAACTCGGCAATGGAGATATTAACTTCACTTCTCTCTTGTACTCTTGCAATAGTAATACGTATGTTAAGCGCTACTAGATTGTTTTAAAACCGATCTGAAGTTTAAAAGTTCTACGGTTGGAAGTATTAGTCAGAAGTCGGACTGAAGTAAAATCATCTTTACCGTTTAGACAGATAACGGGATAGTTGATATATGTGACAGAAAAATTACTTGTGTGAATACTGATTGGCGATGGGACTTAGCCATCTTGATACTTAATAGTCACGATCATCAAAGGACACAGAAAGAGACTGATCCCCGACAGAAACTCAATTATTAGTCTTGAGTAGGCAGCAGATAAACGCAATCACGAAGAACTTACAATTGCGCCATGTTGTCGGAAGGTATCGTCAAAGTTAGAATTTCTGATGCTAATAGACGCAATTCCCTGAATGAAAAATCGGCGCGTGTGCTCAGTGTAGGGACAAATAATTACGAAGAACAATAAACTTTAATTCAAGTTAAACTCTTCGTGTCGCATACATCATTTAATGGACATTTAAAGCATATTTGTGGAATTAACTGATTCTTCGGATAACATAAAAGTGAAAAGTGATTTAGTGACAGTTTAACTGAAAACAGCAATAGGTTTACACCGACATACGACGCATTATGAACGTTGTTATGTTATCTCTGGAATTACGTCTTGTAGCTGTTCAATACGCGACGTAGCGACGACTGGACGACGGAATAATAATTAACAACTCAATATCCTCGCAAAAATCATGATGTGACATCGGATTGGGTGATGGATTGATGATTCAAGACATTATGTTTTCAACGTTCGAATACCCAATCCCAAACCGGGCATAAGAACTACAATCAGCAAGTTCGCGTGAACTGAAAAGTCTGTTGCGAACACCCAAAGGACTTTTGGTTATCATTTCAGATCAAGGGAGTCATCACGTTATCGGGTGGTGCAGTCGTTATATTTATAAGTGAAGAAGATCGATGGACATCGAACACCATTGCTTTAATTACATTCAAAGCCGGCGCACACACTCCGGCATGCTGCTCCATTGAGACGTTGATATCAGTTTTGAGAGACAGTATCTGAAAACTAACCAAACCACGGGAGGGGTTTGTTTTTATAATAGTTACAGATTGGCGTTGTCGTGATCGACGGACGCCGTTCCACGTCATCTCGACTGTGACAACCATCACCATCGAGCCGAGACAAAACGAGACGTCACACAGTGTATACTGAAATGCCAGAGAGCATCTTCCAACGTAAAGCGACATTTTCACGCTGTTCTGAATGTTCAAGGCAGATTAAAGCTATGTTCCGAACGGGGATTCGAACTCTGCACGCTACCTTCCGCGGACAGTATTCCTGCCGATTCTTATCGTGTGCCTCTTCATTGTCTTCCTTTTTCCGGGAGATCGGTTCTTTGCCGACGTCGCACGACGTCTTCTCAAGGTGTAACTATAGAAACTTTACTCAGAATTGTATTACAGAGGGTTGGCAGCCCCTGACCGAACGCTCTGAGTTACCGCACTGACCATTGACTGAGTATACTGGCTAGACTGTTGGTAAGAGTATTGCTTGCATTAAATTAAAGTCCGAGATTGAGAACGTGGTTTTTATACTGGAACCGGTGTTTTTCCTTCTTGTCGGTAAGGTAGAATACGGAATGGTTTTTGGAATTTTTGGCGACTGAGAGTCCGTGACTGTACGTTAAAAACTCATTGAATTCTATGCACTCTAATGCCAGACAATGCTGAAGCTCCATTTTACACTATGTAGGCTAATATGAGACGCTATGCGTTCCGAGCCTCAGCTCATCATCAAGCGATCATTCTCAGTAGATATTGCATTTAGGGGAGTACACGACATACATTTAACGTAAATTTGCGTTTTACATACACGGTGTAAATTTTAAGTTGACGAACCAGAATAACTCGAAAAATAAGCTTCACACCAAAAATTGTGTAGAATCAAAAGTTGATTATTTCCGAGGGGGACATCTGCAGATTCTATAATTAGCTCGTCACCCCAGCCCCCTGGGGGTGGGGTGGGAGGCAACTTGAAAATTTCAAATGGGAACCCCAATTTTTTATTGCAGAATCAGATTCTACATACTAAAACTACGTACATTTTGTCTTAAACATTTGTTTTGATTCTTGGTAGTTGGCCCTGTAATTCCAGAAAATCCATGTTCTCATTTTTGCATGGAAAACGGTTACGAATGAATAAAAAATACTTATTTACTTCGTAAATTTTGATTCGCTAAAACTAAAACTCTCCCTGTCTCCCCATAGGGAGTGGTTTGAGAAAGAGGAATTAGAGTTTTACAAATGTTGACCCAAATACTGTATTAAATTTTTCCGGAGATTCGGGTAAGTTTTGTGTGGTTCAAATGGCTCTGAGCACTATGGGACTCAACTGCTGTGGTCATAAGTCCCCTAGAACTTAGAACTACTTAAACCTAAATAACCTAAGGACATCACACACATCCATGCCCGAGGCAGGATTCGAACCTGCGACCGTAGCGGTCGTGCGGTTCCAGACTGTAGCGCCTTTAACCGCTCGGCCACTCCGGCCGGCAAGTTTTGTTTGTTTCGTGGTCATGAGGCCACACAACTTATAATATCAAACAAATCATCTGACTAGCTAACTAACTAACCAAATATCCTACTAACTAACGAGTGACTCATTTTTCATTTGTCCGTAACCATTTCCCACGCAAAAATGAGAACACGTATTTTCTTGAATTACAGCTCCAACTACCAAGAATCAAAACAAATGTTTAAGACAAAATGTACGTTATTTTTATGTAGAATCTGATTCTACAATAAAAATGGGGGTTCCCATTTGAAATTTTAAAGTTGCCTCCCGTCTCACCCCCAGGAGGCTGGGGTGCCGGTCTAATTTTTGCACCAACGGATGCCCCGTCGAAAATAATCATCTTTGGTTTCTACACATTTTTGGTGTGAAGCTTATTTTTCGAGTTATTCTGGTTTGTCAACTTAAAATCTACACCCTGTGTATCTCAATATACATACACATTGAATAATCACCTAATGATGGTCTGCGGTTCGAAACGCATAGTGATGCGTATTAATCGACATAGCGTGAGATATAGTTTAATGAATAATTGATAAGTGGTAACACTGGGCAGAAAACATAGTAAATATTTGAATGCACAGTGGCTTGTGGGCTGCAGAATCTAGAGATTCGGGGGCAATACTCGACTCGTTCTTTAATCGTTTTGTCATTTACCTGTTATTTCCAGTGTGTCACGAACATTTTCTCGTGAATTATTACAAATAGTTCCGTGGTTTGGTGATCATGTCAAATTGTTGGCCCCTTACAACTGGCCGGGTTGTTCTAATGTTGAAAAATGACAAAACCACCTCATCTAATACGACGATGTTTGATGTCATGGAAGCGAAGCCCCATCCCTCACTTTGGTGGAGAATGTGGCTGTGTTCACTGAAGGCAGCTACTGCCAAACCCCTGGAACTACACAATGGGTAACTACAGTTCTGAGAATGGGCCGATATGACGCCGCTCGCACACTGCGAGATTATTCGTCGCTTTCTCCCTTAAAATATTGCTATTCAGTCAACTGAGATTTTCCGGCCATCATGTTTAGGCGCAGACGACTAGATCAATGTGTGGGCCGTGGTTAGCAGCTGATAAAAACCTCGTACATGTTAGGATGCATTCTGTAAGCCAAAAACGGCGAATTTCTGCGGAGTTCCCCTATATTCAAGTTCTTGCTGGTAATTCCTCATACGAAGTTTTTAGAATACGAGTTACCGCCAGCACAAGGATCGAACTCCCATGTATAACACAGCCTCAAACGTCTTATTGCTATACAAATTGACGTTAAGCGTGTAAAGCCTAAACGATTGATGACATTGTAGCTTTTCACGCTTCTCAGTATCAATAACGTTGTATTTCCTGAACTGTGTATCGGACAATTTAATCAATTTCACAGTACGTTCTGTGGTATGTATGGCAACTATGTGCAAAATTAGTTGCGAGTAGTGTTTGTAGTAACGAAATGACAAAGGCCATGTCCGATGCTGGAGTTTCACTGCACGAACATCGGGAACGTAGCAAGCGTTAAACTATTTCCCTTCCATTGTTTCGTGGTGATGACAGCGAGAAAAAGTTTCGAAAACGTTTGAAATTATGTGTAAAAAAGTCACTAAGTGCTCTCAGTCTCATATAATGGATGAATATAGCCTGGATAATTTTCACGCAGATTCTCTGCCTCAAGACACACACACACACACACACACACACACACACACACACACACACACACAATTTCTAGCTTAAATGATTCACTTATTGTGTTAAACCTCTAGCATAAAATAATAGACGTTAATGTGAACAGGAAAGCGTCTTAATTTTTTTAAGATCGGCCGTGAATTCTGCTAAAAAAAAAAAAAAAAAAAAAAAAAAAAGAAAAAAAAGCTGGCAATCACACTTCTACTGCCCCTGAAAGCCGTCCTATGGGCAGCATTCAACTGGCACTGGGTGTAAATGTTTAGCAGTGTAGATTTTATTATTTTGATCATTCAGTACTTTACTTCTTTTCTATTACTGTGTGGAGATGGTGTATTTAATCTTGTGTTGGTTGTCCGCTAAATTAGCATTGTCCTGTTAGTTCACTAGATATCGCAGTAAAGTACCACGAAATTAACACTTACTTAATTGTTACACTGATGTGAGTGGCGGAGACATCTTCTTTTTACATTTGTTGTATTTGAGGCAGTTCTAAATTGCATCCACAACCTTTAGTAGGAAGCGCTCGTAGTAAATTGCCTCCGTTTGTTGTTATATTATTGGGAAATATGTTATTAAATGAATTGCAAATCATACTAAGATACTATACTGCGAATTTATGAAATGTCGTAGTATCTCCAACAAATTGGTTGTAGCTGATTTGCGTGACATTATTCTTTCGATTCAATAACTACAGAATGATTTAGTGACTCGATCCCACAAATAAAGTAAAATGGGCAATAAAATGTACGCAGTCCCTCCTCAGTCATGAAGACAGTTCAGTCTGAGGATTGACATAATGATTGAAACCGATAACTGAGTAAACAAATATTTGAGAGTAGAGACTCTTATGGTATTTACAAAATTTAAAACCACACATGGTTGCAGAAACTTTTTGTCTGCTATTTCATTTTCTCTGCCCATGGAAAGTATTCCTTTCTCTTATTACACAGAGCGTAGAAGTCCTGTAGACATTTCGGATTATTTACTGGAGCAGTTAGTCGAAAAATTGCACAACTGATTTGCACTTCAAGCGGACGAAGCTGGTGATATTCATGATATTCATAAAGATGCTCATTTGATTGCTTATGTTCTTTTCGTTGATCAGTTTAACATTCGAGAGAAAATGGTTTTCTGTGAGCCGATACTGAAAACAGCTACAGCTAAAAGCCTTTCTGACTTGATCAAAACATTTTTTAAACAAAACTGGATATCGTGGAATAGGTGCATTAAAGTACGCACAGATGAAACTCGCTCAGTATCTGTAACTCATGGTGGATTGCAAATGAAAGTCAAAGCTGTAATGTGTTGATAAATTACAGCTGTGGCAAAACCGAATGGAAAGAGGCATGTTCGCTACTCTCTTGTCACTGTTTGCGGACACAGATAATCGATTCTACCAATGGGGATAAAAGCCTATCTCTTCATTATCTTGCAACACTAAAAGTTCACTTCGAGAGGTATTTCAGCGACCATTTTGATGAATTTAACTGTATTAAAAATTAATTCCGAATGCTCCTGGACCATTATGTCTGAATATAAAAGAGAAAGAACCACTTTTTTCATCTTACGTGATACTTCACTGAACAATAAATTTTTATTGGATACATGTTAGTGAGGAATTGCTAACTCTGAGCTAAAATGCAACGAAGATTATGATTCCTTTTGCAACAATATACTGTGCGAGACTGGCTTCTCAGGCTTGGCAGATAAGAAAGTCGAACTACCTTTCAAAGCTACGTGTAAGAAAAGAACTTCGAGTGGCTTCTCAAAAGCAAGGTCTTCCATCACACTGAACTCTCGTAATCCTTGTTTCCTGAACTGAAAATATCGTTCATTTCATATTTTTGATTAAATGAAAATGTGATAAAGATAAACATTTTTCTGTGTTTTCGTTATAATAATCATGTACTTTTGGTTTATGTTCCGTAAAATCCTTTTAAACTGAATTTTGTGAAACAGAAAATAAGGTAAGAAAACATAAAATGTTCCTGCATTTTAATAAAGTAGACTGGCGCGGGGGGAAGGGTGTCGATGTCTTTCCTCGTAATGGAGGTCCAGATATAGGAAGTTTGAGAACGACTGAACTAAAGGATCTCTTCGTCTCCTTATGAGCAATACGTTATAGTCATTCAAATTCAGGGGCAACTACCAGTTCTGCAACAATGCTACAGTTTTTTAAAATTTTAATCCTCTTATATATAACACGAAGCTTCAGTTATCCACCATATCATTTATCTTGGCATACTCGTGAATTTACCTTTGCGTTTGTTGAACTTGTCTCGTTATGACTGTAGTTGCGGGTTGACATTGTAACAGCTTACAAGGGAAACAAAAATTTTATTTTCAGTAGTCCATGCAATTATTGACAGACTTAAAAATTGATTATGATATGTGATCTAAAGTTAAAGGTGTGACTTACTATATCAGTACGCCAATATGTTAGAAACTGTGAATGCGTCTTGAGGCAGCGTAACTGACGGCGTGCAAATTACTCAGACTACACTCATCCAGTGTTTGATAAAGAGAGGACTTAGAAACTTTCAACAAGCTTTACACATAACCTAAAAGCATTTCCAAACATTTTCTCGTGTCCATCCCCCCCCCCCCCCAGAAAATACTGGAAGGAAAGTACTTGCTACATTTTCGATGTTCGTGCAGCAAACTTCAACATCTGTCACGACGTGTTAGTTTGTATATGTGAGACAGAAATGAAATGAAATTTTCCACTGCTCATACGACGGGTTGTATTCGTCATAAGAAGATAGAATCAAGTGTCTTGGATAGCCCTTCGGCTAGGGATGGTTTGTATACCCAACAGAAAGATCGACTTAGTGTCACTGTCCTACGGTATAGAGGTGAGGTATGAATATTACATACCTCCTCCTGCAAAGGCAAACGGTGCAAATCGGTTGGTTCTCTTTGCATTTCGTGTGGGCTTGATGTAACTTACGTAGGCACTACCAGTTCATGGGCGATTCCTTGGAAACCTCAAGAAAAAGGCTTTTTACTACATTTTCGTCATCACCAACGGCCCAAAACCTAGCAGAGGATTCCAAAACCTCTATGCATTATAAATGTTGGAAATATTTACGATATATTCCTAACACCGCGATCTCTAACGGTCTTGTAATTTTATCCTTTTTTTAAACTGTTGCCAAGATATGGATCTTCAAACTAGTCTTACTTGTGTATGTAAAATATGCACGTAAAATCCGTTGTGAGGCGAAAACGTAGTTCATAAAGTGGCATAACGCGGAGAAATATGCTTCGAAGTGTCTCCGCTATCATCTGGAAACCTCATGTTGTAGTACTGAAGCGCATCTAATTTTTTTGTACGTAAAACCCGGTATTGGGTGTAAAATTGCACTCATGCCCATAAATTAAGGATAATGCTGATACATGGTGAAGCAACGCTCTGGTGGGCGGTTTTCGGGTTTAAATCACCTCGTGGTATGACCATGCGGTGAATCTGACCTGCGGTTGTCGCACGGTGGCGCTGGCAGCAGACCACGTACGCAGATGTATGTGGGTGCATGTCAGAGTACGGTGCAGCGAGTAAGTGTGCAAACGTTTTCAGACATGCTAATGGTGACTGTGTGTTGAAAATGACTCAAACAACACATATTGATGACTTTATGAGGGGTAGAATACTAGGGCGACTGGAGGCTGGTCAAACACAGCAGGGCCCTCCGTGTGCCACAAAGTGTGATCCCAAGATTATGGCAACGATTCCAGCAGACACGAAACGTGTCCAGTTGCTACAGTACGGGACGTCCACAGTGTACAACACCACAAGAAGACCGATATCTCACCATCAGTGCACGCAGACGGCCGCGGAGTACTGCAGGTAGCCTTGCTCGGGACCTTACCGGAGCCACTGGAACAGTTGTCTCCAGACACACAGTCTACAGACGACTGGACAGACATGGCTTATACGCCCAGAGACCTGCAAGGTGCATTCCACTGACTCCTGGTCACAGGAGAGCCCGTAAAGCCTGGTGTCAAGAACACAGTACACGGTCATTGGAACAGTGGTCCCAGGTTATGTTCACGGACGAGTGCAGGTATAGTCTGAACAGTGATTCTCGCCGGGTTTTCATGTTTCGTGAACCAGGAACCAGATACCAACCCGTTAATGTCCTATATGGCGGTCGTGTTTCGATGGTGTGAGGTGGGATTATGATTGGTGCACGTACACTCCTGCGTGTCTTTGACAGAGGAACTGTAACAGGTCAGGTGTATCGGGACGTCATTTTGCACCAGTATGTCCGCCCTTTCAAGGGTGCAGTGGGTCCCACCTTCCTCCTGATGGATGATAACGCACGGCCCCACCGAGCTGCCATCGTGAAGGAGTACCTTGAAAGAGGAGATATCAGGCGAATGGAGTGGCCTGCCTGTTCTCCAGACCCAAACCCCATCGAGCACGTCTGGGATGCTCGCGGTCGACGTGCCGCTGCACGTCTTCAAACCCCAACGACACTTCAGGAGCTCTGACAGGCACTGATGCATGAATAGGAGGCTATACCCCAGCAGCTGCTCGACCACCTGATCCAGAGTATGCCAACCCGTTGTGCGGCCTGTGTACGTGTGCATGGTGACCATATCCCATATTGATGTCGGGGTACATGCGCAGGAAACAGTGGCGTTTTTTAGCACATGGATTTCGGGACAGTTTTCTCAACTTATCACTGATACTGTGGACTTACAGATCTGTGTTGTGTGTGTTCCCTATGTGTCTATGCTATTACCGCCAGTTTTGTGTAGTGCCATTTTGTGTGGCACCACATTCTGCAGTTATCCTTAATTTATGAGCATGAATGTAGTTTTGCATTATTTCAATTTCACATAAGTAAACTATCTAAATTTTAGTGACCAAAAAATTTCCTTTCGTATGAGTTACATGCCATGGTGCAGCAGAGAAATGAAGCGACCCACCGAAAAAATGCTCTACTGGAGCACAAAAAATGCGAATATGTTCGTGTTTATTTGAAAAACTCTGACTGAACAGTTGGTTAAAAGCTGCCTCATTCTACCTTCCTCACCACCTTTAAAAATATTCCCAAAAATTTGGTGTGCTGACGTATTCGCACATTTTTACGCTGAGATAGAAGACAATGGCAGTGGCAACGAGACGGAAAAATTAAGAGATAAAGTATATGACGATAGTAAAGAAGAAGAGAGAGACAGTGACAGTGAGAAGAGATATGGGCAGTACGAGGGAAGGAATGAGATTTTAGCAGTAAGAGAGAGCAAGAGGGAGGCAGCGACAGTGAGTAGAGGCTATAGTAGCAGGACAGAAAGAAAAGGGACTGTAGCTGTGACACATAGACAGTGACAGAGGGGCACAAAGGGATAATGGTAATGAGTTTGGTTGAATAAGAGAGCGAGAAAGGACAACTGGGACTAGATGGGTGTGAGCGACTTAAAGCGATGGACTATTTGGTGTGAGTGAGTTGCAGTTAGGGGAGAGTGTTGAAGTTTGATGTGAATTGCATGTCAAAGAAAAAAAGGATGAATATGTTCGCATGTCAAAATTTTTGGGAAAAAACATTAAGATGCTGAGGAAATTAGAATTAAGCTTTTCGAACCCCACTTTTCAGCCAGAATCTTTTAAAAATAGAAACATATTCTCATTTTTTGTGCTCCTATATCAGCATTTTTTTGTTGGTTTGTTACTTCTTCAATACTAACTCTATTGCAAGACTTTTGCGTACAGTATCCATACTCAGTACTACATGTATCGGGAAACTATGTTACTGTACGGCACGTAGTTCAGGAAATAAGACGTAGTAAACTTTGAGATGCATGATGACCTAACTTTCCTTTAAACGGAACGGCAGTTATCCTGACTATACGCATCCAATGATTGATAATGAGAGCTGAGAGCATTAAAGGCTTCCAACTAACTGTAAACATAATATCAGATACGTCCTAAACCTTTTCATTACGCTATTTGGGAATAATCCGAGACTAATAAAACTTATGCAATTAGGGTTTAGTTTATTCAACCACAGACGTTAATGTTCGTTATTTAGCACACTAACTCATGTGTAAAGTCACCAGACACCTAAACTTTTTTATACTGTGGAGTTCCATTCTTTAAAAAAAAGCCATGAGGGGGTGGGGAGGGGGGGGGGGAGGTTACGGGTCTGCTAGGAATACTGCATAAAAGTCACAAAAAATGATTCCTATTTTGCTCACTAAAGGACAGTGCGTCACATACAATGTAATGAACCGATTATGGATTATGGGAGCAAAGTCTATTGCAACACCTTGCTGCGGACTCTTTGATCTAAGTTGATATTACGTAAATTCTGTTTCTGTTACACACAGAACATGTTTGGTATCATTAGCACAGTACTCCTGACTGCTTGCTCATTCCGTAGATACCAAGCAGACCTTCTTAAATTACATTTTCTGATCTCTGTAAGAAATTCATATTTCGAGTGTTCTAACCAGATAAATCCATTACCTCATGTTTTGCTCCCATAAACTGAGGATAAGTTACAACTAAAGTTCGCGATAGGATAATAGGTTTCGTGGGGGACCAAACATTTTCGCGAATTATAAATGTGTATCATGTATGGACGAGGAAATACGGGGTGCAATATCAAAATTCAATTAAACGATGTTTTCAAATATATGGATAACACAGCTAATATTAGAGGGCAAAATATACCTTTTACACCTAAAACTTGATCGCAAACACATCAACTGAATTATTATCACCAAAATGTCTAGCATATTCATCTCAAAATTTTGCTTTGGAAATACGAGTATGGCTGTCACATGAAATCTAAGACCAGTTTTTAAAACAGCACAACAAATGCGTTAAAATGAGACACATTAGAGTCATTTTAAATTTCATAAAAGTTACATTTATTTCAATATGATGTGGTGGCTGAACGTTTTGTGTATGAAACAGATAACTCAGATTTTGTTGCTATAATGCTTCTACACATTCCAGCTGATTTAATTTGAAAGTGACAGTGTCTTTTGGTTAAAAATACACTCCTGGAAATGGAAAAAAGAACACATTGACACCGGTGTGTCAGACCCACCATACTTGCTCCGGACACTGCGAGAGGGCTGTACAAGCAATGATCACACGCACGGCACAGCGGACACACCAGGAACCGCGGTGTTTGCCGTCGAATGGCGCTAGCTGCGCAGCATTTGTGCACCGCCACCGTCAGTGTCAGCCAGTTTGCCGTGGCATACGGAGCTCCATCGCAGTCTTTAACACTGGTAGCATGCCGCGACAGCGTGGACGTGAACCGTATGTGCAGTTGACGGACTTTGAGCGAGGGCGTATAGTGGGCATGCGGGAGGCCGGGTGGACGTACCGCCGAATTGCTCAACACGTGGGGCGTGAGGTCTCCACAGTACATCGATGTTGTCGCCAGTGGTCGGCGGAAGGTGCACGTGCCCGTCGACCTGGGACCGGACCGCAGCGACGCACGGATGCACGCCAAGACCGTAGGATCCTACGCAGTGCCGTAGGGGACCGCACCGCCA
The DNA here is from genome assembly GCF_021461385.2 of Schistocerca piceifrons. Classification (NCBI taxonomy): domain Eukaryota; kingdom Metazoa; phylum Arthropoda; class Insecta; order Orthoptera; family Acrididae; genus Schistocerca; species Schistocerca piceifrons. The sequence goes on along the minus strand of NC_060143.1, from coordinate 524,693,570 downwards.
CTTCCCAGCAAATTAGGGACACTGTTGCTTCTGGGGTATCGGCGAGGACCATTCGCAACCGTCTCCATGAAGCTGGGCTACGGTCCCGCACACCGTTAGGCCGTCTTCCGCTCACGCCCCAACATCGTGCAGCCCGCCTCCAGTGGTGTCGCGACAGGCGTGAATGGAGGGACGAATGGAGACGTGTCGTCTTCAGCGATGAGAGTCGCTTCTGCCTTGGTGCCAATGATGGTCGTATGCGTGTTTGGCGCCGTGCAGGTGAGCGCCACAATCAGGACTGCATACGACCGAGGCACACAGGGCCAACACCCGGCATCATGGTGTGGGGAGCGATCTCCTACACTGGCCGTACACCACTGGTGATCGTGGAGGGGACACTGAATAGTGCACGGTACATCCAAACCGTCATCGAACCCATCGTTCTACCATTCCTAGACCGGCAAGGGAACTTGCTGTTCCAACAGGACAATGCACGTCCGCATGTATCCCGTGCCACCCAACGTGCTCTAGAAGGTGTAAGTCAACTACCCTGGCCAGCAAGATCTCCGGATCTGTCCCCCATTGAGCATGTTTGGCACTGGATGAAGCGTCGTCTTACGCGGTCTGCACGTCCAGCACGAACGCTGGTCCAACTGAGGCGCCAGGTGGAAATGGCATGGCAAGCCGTTCCACAGGACTACATCCAGCATCTCTACGATCGTCTCCATGGGAGAATAGCAGCCTGCATTGCTGCGAAAGGTGGATATACACTGTACTAGTGCCGACATTGTGCATGCTCTGTTGCCTGTGTCTATGTGCCTGTGGTTCTGTCAGTGTGATCATGTGATGTATCTGACCCCAGGAATGTGTTAATAAAGTTTCCCCTTCCTGGGACAATGAATTCACGGTGTTCTTATTTAAATTTCCAGGAGTGTATTATGAATTAACATACTGCTTGCCACCAGGCAGCTTACTTTTACTATGAACTACATATACATTACTTCGTTTTCATGTATTCACATCAGAAATCTAGTGGGGAGAGGCATGTTTGTATATACATTTTAGCGAGGCACGAACAGTAGTTCATGGTAAGATTTCATTACGGTAGATCGAGTGACTTACCATTTGTGTGCTTTTTGTGACTGTAAGGTTAAGTTGTAAACTTTTGAAACAACAAGGGCGACGCTTTGTTATTGTGTTTCTTGTTAATAGTGATTTCTCTAAACGGTGTTTACCAATAAAACGCATTCTCTGAATTAATGTTTTTACTTCGAACATAGCAAAAAACAGAGAGACCATTCGAATGAAATGGTCAGTAGGCAATATTATTTATCGTTGTAATAGCGTAATCTGTTACTGTATACGGATTTGTCGTAACTTTTAGTTTATGGCCGCCCAGTCTTTAATTGTTTTTAACATCCCGTGACAGAAAATTATATGAGCAGAACTGTAGCGAATGTCTTCCGGAAGCCAGGGATTATGGAATTAACCTGATAGCCGTTCCCCAAGGCGCTCTCAGGAGGGACAGAAAGTGCTGATTGTTTAAAGAAGAGCCGGCCGCCGTGGCCGAGAGGTTCTAGGTTCTACAGTCTGGAACCGCGCGACCGCTATGGTCGCAAGTTCGAATCCTGACTCGGGCATGGATGTGTGTGATGTCCTTAGGTTAGTTAGGTTTAAGTAGTTCTTAGTGCTAGGGGACTGATGACCTCAGAAGTTAAATCCCATAGATCTCAGAGCCATTCGAACCTTTTGTTTAAAGAAGGCTATTAGCGGAAATCATGTCCATATGCGTAGACAGGATTATCGGTCTCCAAAAGAGGTCGTAATTTGCCAGCCATTATACTACAGCAGATTGACGTCGGGTATATAATATCAAAGTACATTTTAAAAGAAGATACAAATTAAAAGCGAATAAAGAAAATGAACTATCGGAGTAAAGGCTTCGTACGTTAACGTAATTGGAAAGCGCAGTTAAAAATCGAAAGTGTTACGAAGTTGTATGTGACGAAATTTGCATCAGGGTTTTTCCTTTTCGGAGATAGTGTCTGCCGACCACTCGCCATGTCAGCGTATCATACGCGAGCTCGGCTCCTATGGTGGAGACAGACGCCGACCACCTGCAAAATCCAATTTTTTAATGCGCTTTATTGATTGCGCGATCAGCGGCCGTGATTGGCAGGTGGCTAAAGCGATTTCTGCCTGCCTCCCTCCGCTAACCATCCCCCTATCCCCGCCCCACACACACACACACACACCCAGCCCTCTGCCTAGGCCGTAGCCGGTGGGCTTGATGGATGTTGCGAACCCGCCACACACAACACATGTATTCAATCTGTGCAATCTCTCGCGCGCCCCACACATATGCACCTCGCTCCCCAACCCCCTGCGAACCGGGTCCAGCCCTCGCGGCAGCGTTTGTATTGAATTAATTCTCTGCATTGGTATCGTGCGAACGCCGGGGTCTGACCCCCGCTACACAGACGCCAGAAACAAATGCTGAGCGGACGTGTATCCAGTAATATTTTATACTGGGGCGCAGCGGGGATATCGCTGCAGCAAAGCTCCTCCACCCATCAAAGTACCACGCCTTAAAGGGATAGACGTTCGTCAAATATTGTGGAACGGCAAATCTGTAGGTACAAATTATAACTATACAGGGAGCTAAATTTTCGCTATCTCCGTCACTGGATGTCAGTTCCACTTTAATCTTAGCAATGTTGTCATTGTAAGGAGACGATATGTACGATGATTATGGCAGTGGTAATTTTATACAGAAGCCTTTATTTGATTTTTAATTTATTACGGTTTGTGTATCGAGAACTTGATGCACAATGTAAATTACTATCCATAACCTAGTTTATATGGCGCAACGAAACGTATATTTAAAGAAACTTGCTTTTAAATAGAATCTACACTAATAGTCAAATATTCCTTAGCATTATATAGTACATGTGCATTAGGACTACTGCCTTCATGAAGCTTCATCACTGTAATGGCGAATTCAGAATTTGAAGTGGAAGGTATAACTATTTAACTGTGAGAGTGTTGTTTCTCCTCCGAGCTTTATTCTCCAGCAGAACGTAAGCATGTTCACACTCGACTGAATTTTCTCAAGTTGACAACTTGTAGGAAGCGATGCATATTTCCCGTCGGAAAATACTTTCAGTAGCCAATACCCCACAAATTAGCCTATATTGTTGACGACCAGTTCCGACAGATGTCTTCGAAAAAGTTTTGTTACAAAACGTAAATCAGTGTGAGTTAAAAAATGTCATCCCATGTTGTCGTTATGGTGGTGAAAATACAGCTCATTATACACAGGTTTTTCGACGGTAAAACTGTTTACTGTTAAAATCCACCTTTTGTAAATGAATATGTTCGCATGCGTAGCACTCAAATGGTTCAAATGGCTCTGAGCACTATGGGACTTAACTTCTGAGGACATCAGCCCCGTTGAACTTAGAACTACTTAAACCTAACTAACCTAAGGACATCACACACACCCATGCCCGGGGCAGGATTCGAACCTGCGACCGTAGCGGTCGCGCGGTTTCAGACCGTAGCGCCTAGAACCGCTCGGCCACCCCGGCCGGCGCGTAACACTCACAAAGGTTTGTTAGCTCCACGTATAACATGCCCAAGTGTACAACACGGTTTGTATCTATAAATCAGTTTTTTGTCGACAAATCTGTATATAATATAGTTTAACCACCATAACGACAACATGGCATGAGAGTTTTTATAGCAAACATTTTTCGAAGACCACTGTCGATACCAGTCGTCAACAACAAAGGCTACTTTATGCGATCATGATTTTTTCCCATGCTCATATTCGTATAGACTGAAAGGAATCTAAGTTTGTTACAGATTTTCGTTTGAAAAATACATGTATTCAGTCTGGGACCGCGCGACCACTACGGTCGCAGGTTCGAATCCTGCCTCCGGCATGGATGTGTGTAATGTCCTTAGGTTAGTTAGGTTTAAGTAGTTCTGATGATCTCAGATGTTATGTCCCATAGCGCTCAGACCAATTTGAACCAAATACATGTAATTAATCACAGTTGCGATCTTTGATATTTAAATTTCCAACATAATTCTTCGCTGATTGGTGCATACATGAAAAAAGAATGCTTTCGCTTTGACGAATTTGCAAGTATTAGGTTCTTGCATAAGTTCGTAACGTCTGTGTTTCGCACGTTCGTATTCCGGTTGCTATGGGTTTGTTTATTGTCATGTATAGTTCACTGTTGCTATTTCAGATTAAATATTGTCATTTTGTCAGCTGGAGATAGTGAGTGGGCTGAGGAGCTAGAAAATGGTGTGCCAAGTGGAGATATTGATACGTTTCCGACATTTTTACGTTCGAGCTCAGCGGCGAGAGGGGACAGCAGCGGAGGTATTTACTCTATTGGACAGAGCACGGAAAAAATGTTTTTCTCATTTTAAGGAGGACCGTTTTGACATTAGTGTCTGTCCACCTTCAGGAAGACCTTTGCAGATTGATGAAGATTATTTAAACGCATTAATCCAAAATAATTCACGTCAGTGCACACGAGAACTGAAAAATGTGCTGAACTGTGATCATTCCACAACCGTGCGACATTCCCATGCAATGGGGAAGTTTTAAAAAATAGGGTGTCTGGGTACAGCACGCTTTAAGCCAAAATGACAAAAATCAGTGAGTGGGAACATGTTCATTCCTGTTTGCTCGTTATCAACTGGATCATGAACAACATCGACCATTCCTATCCTTTATCGGGACTGCTGACGAGAAATGGTGTCTTTATGCTGCCCTAACGAAAAGAAAGGAATGGCTGATGCCAAACAAAACCGCAACTCCCCCTAGAGTGACCTGCGTGCATTCACAAGAGGTGATGTTCTGCATCTCGTAGAACAGCAACAGTGTGGTGTACTAAGAATTGCTTTCCCGAGGTGCAACCATCACAGCTGATATTTATAGTCAACAACAGAAATGCCTCGCAGACCCAACCCAAGAACAGGAAGGTTGCGTGAAGTGATGCTACACCACGTCGACGTCCACCTGCATTATGCTAGACCGACAAAAACCACTGTACAGGAGTTGGGAAGCTATCCGCACCCACCTTATGCACTCCATTTTGCGCACGCAGATTTCCAGCTTTCCAGCTCTTTGTCGGACAATCTTCAAGAAACTTCGCTTCCGGATGAAAATGCGCTCCGGACATAGGCCAGTTCTTCACCTCAATAATGGTTCAAATGGCTCTGAACACTATGGGACTTAACATCTGAGGTCATCAGTCCCCTAGAACTTAGAACTGCATAAACCTGACTAACCTACGGTTATCACACACATACATGCCCGAGGCAGGATTCGAACCTGCGACCGTAGTGGCCGCGCGGTTCCAGACTGAAGCGCCTAGAACCGCTCGGCAAATTCAGCCGGCTCTTCACCTCAAAACCGGGTGATTTCTACAAAAGCGGAATGGAAAAGCTACCCCACGTTGGTGGAATGTTCTAAAAAGTGAAGGAGAAGACATATATTACTGATGACTAAAATCCCCGGTATTTGTATCTGCCGTGTTATTAAACTTATGGAAAAACGCTACGAACTTATGCATCAACCAAATATATAAACATCGTTTAAGTTGTTATAAAAAAGTACATCGGTACGATAAGGTAACATCTGCAATCACACCCATCCATTCCTGGTGAAACATCGACAGAGACTTGGAGTTATCGACGTTTTTTCTTTCAAGAAACTGTTACGGATTACCTCTTAAAACCCATGAGCAAAAGGCTTTCGGGCAAGATTACGAACGGTAATTTGTCAATTTGGTGAGTTTCCCACATTTAAGTCACCGTTGTGTTCACACTGTATGTGAAAGAAGCTATCGAAGACGACGGAAACTGCAGACGTATCTGGCACAACTACACTCCTGGAAATGGAAAAAAGAACACATTTACACCGGTGTGTCAGACCCACCATACTTGCTCCGGACACTGCGAGAGGGCTGTACAAGCAATGATCACACGCACGGCACAGCGGACACACCAGGAACCGCGGTGTTGGCCGTCGAATGGCGCTAGCTGCGCAGCATTTGTACACCGCCGCCGTCAGTGTCAGCCAGTTTGCCGTGGCATACGGAGCTCCATCGCAGTCTTTAACACTGGTAGCATGCCGCGACAGCGTGGACGTGAACCGTATGTGCAGTTGACGGACTTTAAGCCAGGGCGTATAGTGGGCATGCGGGAGGCCGGGTGGACGTACCGCCGAATTGCTCAACACGTGGGGCGTGAGGTCTCCACAGTACATCGATGTTGTCGCCAGTGGTCGGCGGAAGGTGCACGTGCCCGCCGACCTGGGACCGGACCGCAGCGACGCACGGATGCACGCCAAGACCGTAGGATCCTACGCAGTGCCGTAGGGGACCGCACCGCCACTTCCCAGCAAATTAGGGACTTGCTCCTGGGGTATCGGCGAGGACCATTCGCAACCGTCTCCATGAAGCTGGGCTACGGTCCCGCACACCGTTAGGCCGTCTTCCGCTCACGCCCCAACATCGTGCAGCCCGCCTCCAGTGGTGTCGCGACAGGCGTGAATGGAGGGACGAATGGAGACGGGTCGTCTTCAGCGATGAGAGTCGCTTCTGCCTTGGTGCCAATGATGGTCGTATGCGTGTTTGGCGCCGTGCAGGTGAGCGCCACAATCAGGACTGCATACGACCGAGGCACACAGGGCCAACACCCGGCATCATGGTGTGGGGAGCGATCTCCTACACTGGCCGTACACCACTGGCGATCGTCGAGGGGACACTGAATAGTGCACGGTACATCCAAACCGTCATCGAAGCCATCGTTCTACCATTCCTAGACCGGCAAGGGAACTTGCTGTTCCAACAGGACAATGCACGTCCGCATGTATCCCGTGCCACCCAACGTGCTCTAGAAGGTGTAAGTCAACTACCCTGGCCAGCAAGATCTCCGGATCTGTCCCCCATTGAGCATGTTTGGGACTGGATGAAGCGTCGTCTCACGCTGTCTGCACGTCCAGCACGAACGCTGGTCCAACTGAGGCGCCAGGTGGAAATTGCATGGCAAGCCGTTCCACAGGACTACGTCCAGCATCTCTACGATCGTCTCCATGGGAGAATAGCAGCCTGCATTGCTGCGAAAGGTGGATATACACTGTACTAGTGCCGACATTGTGCATGCTCTGTTGCCTGTGTCTATGTGCCTGTGGTTCTGTCAGTGTGATCATGTGATGTATCTGACCCCAGGAATGTGTCAATAAAGTTTTCCCTTCCTGTGACAATGAATTCACGGTGTTCTTATTTCAATTTCCAGGAGTGTATGTAAGCATCGTGTCTCTTGTGGGCTTCGGTATGCATCCTTCGAAATATTGTCACGACTACGTCACTTTCAAGCCCTCTAAACCAAAATAGGTGGCTATGATGCTAAGCAACTGAACTTCATTTAGGGAGCAGAGGGCTTTTAACCTATGTCCGTCAGTCCTTGTTCTTGTCACTCAAAGTTTTCTCAGCAGACCTTATGTAGTTACTGTTTTATTTATGTACTGTATGACCTTAAAAGGGTCGGTATAAAAATAATTCCTGCTAATGATGACAGTAACTTATCCTGTGAAGGGAAGCCATATAAATAATTACCGTTATATGGGATTACAAAACCTACGGATGGAAAGCAACGTGCGTGATTTCTTTTCCGGTGAGTCATTAGTCTTCTGACTGGTTTGACGCAGCCTCCCACGAATTCCTCTCGTGTGCCAACCACCTCTTCATCTCTGAGTAGCACTTACAACTGCGTCCTCAATTATTTGCTGGATGTACTCCAATCTCTGTCTACCTCTGCAGCTTTTACCCTCTACGGCTTCTTCTAGTAGCATGGAAGTTATTCCTTGATGTCTTAGCAAATGTCCTACCATAGTGTTTCTTCTTCTTGTCAGTGTTTTACATATGTTCCTTTTCTCTTCGATTCTGCGATGAACCTCCTCATTCCTTACCTTAGCAGTCCACCACATTGTCAACATTCTTCTATAGAACCCCGTCTCAAAGGCTGTGCTTCTGTTCTGTTACCGTTTTTCCTCGGTCCATGTCTCACAGCTATACAATTTTGTGCTCCAAATGTACATTCTCAGAAATTTCTTCCTCATATTAAGACCAATGTTTGATACTAGTAGACTTCTCTTTACCAGGAATGTCCATTTTGCCAGCGCTAGTCTGCTTTTGATGTCCTCGTGCTCCATGTGTCATGGGTCATTTCGCTGCCTAAGTAGCTGAGTTCCTTAACTTCATCTACTTCCTGATCACCAGTTCTGATGTTAAGTTTCCCGCTGTTTTCATTTGTGCTACTTCTCATTACTGCCCTCTTTCACCGATTTACTCTCAATTCATATTCCCTATTCATTAGACTGTTCATTCCATTCAGCAGGTCATGCAATTAATCTTCACTTTCACTGAGGATAGAAATGCCATCAGTCAATCTTATCACTGAAATGCTTTCATCTTGAATTTTAATTCCACTCTTGAACTTTTTTTTTTACTTCCATCAATGTTTCTAGGGAATGAAAGACTACATCCCTGTCTTACACTACTATTCTTTCCTCTTGGTTCTTGTACATACTGTATATTATTGCGTATCCCGGAAAGAAAGAGAAAAGGGGAGTGGTGAATCAAAGTTGCCTTTGTATTGCTTTTGCGTGATTTTTCGTTTTACTGTTATGTGCTGGCTGTACCTTCCGGTAGACAGGACGCTCATCATTTCTCGTATATCTGAATTGAGATTTGTGAAGACGAACTAAGAACTAGCACCCATATGTGGGTTGTTGTTTTTGTTGTTGTGGTCTTCTGAGACTGGTTTGATGCAGCTCTCCATGCTCATCTATCCTGTGCAAGCTCCTTCATCTCCCAGTACCTACTGCAACCTACATCCTTCTGAATCTGCTTAGTGTATTCATCTTTTGGTCTCCCTCTACGATTTCTACCGTCCACGCTGCCCTCCAGTACTAAATTGGCGATCCCTTGATGCCTCAGATTATGCCCTACCAACCGATCCCTTCTTCCAGTCATGTTGGGCCACAAATTTCTCTTCTCTCCAATTCCATTCAGTACCTCCTCATTAGTTATGTGATCTACCCATCAAATCTTCAGCATTTTTCTGTAGCATCACATTTCGAAAGACTCTGTTCTCTTCTTGTCTAAACTATTTATCGCCCACGTTTCACTTCCATACGTGGCTACACTCCATACAAATACTATCAGAAACGGCTTCCTCACACTAAAATCTATACAAATTTCTGTTCTTCAGAAACGCATTCCTTGCCATTGCCAGTCTACATTTTGTATCCTCTCTACTTCGAGCATCATCAGTTATTTTGCTTCCCAAATAGCAAAATCTCATTTCCTACTTTAAGCGTCTCATTTTCTAATCTAATACCCTAAGCATCACCCGGCTTAATTCGACTACATTCCATTATCCTCGTTTTGCTTTTGTTGATGTTCATCTTATATCCTCCTTTCAAGACACTGTCCATTCCATTCAATTGCTCTTCCAAGTCCTTTGCTATCTCTGACAGAATTACAATGTCATCGGCGAACCTCAAAGTTTTTATTTCTTCTCCCTGGATTTTAATACCTACTCCAAATTTTTCTTTTGTTTCCTTTACTGCTTGCTCAATATACAGATTGAATAACATCGGAGAGAGGCTACAACCCTGTCTCACTCCCTTCGCAACCACTGCTTCCCTTTCATGCCCCTCGACTCTTATAACTGCCATCTGCTTTCTCTACAAATTGTAAATAGCCTTTCGCTCCCTGTATTTTAGCCCTGCCACCTTTAGAATTTGAAAGAGAGTATTCCAGCCAACATTGTCGAAAGCTTTCTCTAAGTCTACAAATGCTAGAAACATAGGTTTTTAACTTTCCTTAATCTTTCTTCTAAGATAAGTCGTAAGGTCAGTATCGCCTCACGTGTTCCAACATTTATACGGAATCGAAACTAATCTTCCCCGAGGTCGGCTTCTACCAGTTTTTCCATTCGTCTGTAAATAATTCGTGTTAGTATTTTGCAGCTGTGACTTATTAAACTGATAGTTCGGTAATTTTCACATCTGTCAACACCTGCTTTCTTTGGGATTGGAATTACTATATTCTTCTTGAAGTCTGAGGGTATTTCGCCTGTCTCGTACATCTTGCTCACCAGATGGTAGAGTTTTGTCGGGACTGGCTCTCCCATGGCCGTCAGTAGTTCTAATGGAATGTTGTCTACTCCCGGGGCCTTGTTTCGACTCAGGTCTTTCAGTGCTCTGTCAAACTCTTCACGCAGTATCGTATCTCCCATTTCATCTTCATCTACATCCTCTTCCATTTCCATAATATTGTCCTCAAATACATCGCCGTTGTATAGACCCTCTGTATACTCCTTCCACCTTCCTGCTTTCCCTTCTTTGCTTAGAACTGGGTTTCCATCTGAGCTCTTGATATTCATACAAGTGGCTCTCTTTTCTCCAAAGGTATATTTAATTTTCCTGTTGGCTGTATCTATCTAACCCCTAGTGAGATAAGTCTCCACATCCTTACATTTCTCCTCTAGCCATGCCTGCTTAGCCATCTTGCACTTCCAGTCGAAATCAGTTTTGAGACGATTGTATTCCTTTTTGCCTGCTCCATTTACTGCATTTTTATATTTTCTCCTTTCATCAATTAAATTCAATATTTCTTCTGTTACCCAAGGATTTCTACTAGCCCTCGTCTTTTTACCTACTTAATCCTCTTCTGCCTTCCCTACTTCATCCCTCAGAGCTACCCATTCGTCTTCTAATGTATTTCTCTCCCCCATTCCTGTCAGTTGTTCCCTTATGCTCTCCCTGAAACTCTGTACAACCTCTGGTTTAGTCAGTTTATCCAGGTCCCATCTCCTTAAATTCCCACCTTTTTGCAATTTCTTCAGTTTTAGTCTACAGTTCATAACCAACAGATTGTGGTCAGAGTCCACATCTGCCCCTGGAAATGTCCTACAATTTAAAATCTGGTTCCTAAATCTCTGTCTTACCATTATATAATCTATCTGATACCTTTTAGTATCTCCAGGATTCTTCCATATATACAACCTTCTTTTATGATTCTTGAACCAAGTGTTAGCTATGATTAAGTTATGCTCTGTGCAAAATTCTAACAGACGGCTTCCTCTTTCATTTCTTAGCCCCAATCCATATTCACCTACTATGTTTCCTTCTCTCCCTTTTCCTACTGTCGAATTCCAGTCACCCATGACTATTAAATTTTCGTCTCCCTTCACTACTTGAATAATTTCTTTTATCTCATCATACATTTCATCAATTTCTTCGTCATCTGCAGAGATAGTTGGCATATAAACTTGTACTACTGTAGTAGGCATGGGCTTCGTGTCTATCTTGGCCACTATATTACGTTCACTATGCTGTTTGTAGTAGCTTACTCGCACTCCCATTTTTCTATTCATTATTAAACCTACTCCTGCATTACCCATATTTGATTTTGTATTTATAATCCTGTATTCACCTGACCAGAAGTCTTGTTCCTCCTGCCACCGAATTTCACTAATTCCCACTATATCCAACTTTAACCTATCCATTTCCCTTTTTAAATTTTCTAACCTACCCGCCCGATTAAGGTATCTGACATTCCACGCTCCGATCCGTAGAATGCCAGTTTTCTTTCTCCTGAAAACGACATCCTCTTGAGTAGTCCCCGACCGGAGATCCGAATGGGGGACTATTTTAACTCCGGAATATTTTACCCAAGAGGACGCCATCATCATTTAATCATACAGTAAAGCTGCATGCCCTCGGGAAAAATTACGGCTGTAGTTTCCCCTTGCTTTGAGCCGTTCGCGGTACCACAACAGCAAGGCCGTTTTGGTTAATGTTACAAGGCCAGATCAGTCAATCATCCAGACTGTTGTCCCTGCAACTACTGAAAAGGCTGCTGCCCCTCTTCAGGAACCACACGTTTGTATGGCCTCTCAACAGATACCCCTCCGTTGTGGTTGCACCTACGGTACGGCTACATGTATCGTTCAGGCACGCAAGCCTCCCCACCAACGGCAAGATCCATGGTTCATGTGGGGAGGCATATGTGGGTAATTGCAGATAAAACAGTGCTAAAGGTTACCTAGCTATGGAAATACACTACTGGTCATTAAAATTGCTACACCAAGAAGAAATGCAGATGATAAACGGGTATCCGTTCGACAAATATATTATACTAGAACTGATTACATTTTCAAACAATTTGGGTGCATAGTTCCTGAGAAATCAGTACCCAGAACAACCTCCTCTGGCCGTAATAACGGCTTTGATACACCTGAGCATTGAGTCAAACAGAGCTTGGATGACGTGTACAGGTACAGCTGCCCATGCAGTTTCAACACGATACCACAGTTCATCAAGAGTAGCGACTGGCGTTTGTGACGAGCCAGTTGCTCGGCCACCATTGACCAGACGTTTTTAATTGGTCAGAGATCTGGAGAATGTGCTGGCCTGGGCAGCAGTCGAACATTTTCTGTATAGAAAAAGGCCCGTACAGAACCTGCAACATGCGGTCGTGCATTATCCTGCTGAAATGTAGGGTTTCGCAGGGATCGAAAGAAGGGTAGGGCCACGGGTCGTAACACATTTGAAATGTAACGTCCACTGTTCAAATGCCGTCAATGCGAACAAGAGGTGACCGAGACGTGTAACCAATGGCACCCCATACCATCACACCGGGTGATACGGGGCGTATCGTGGTGACGAATACACGCTTCCAGTGTGCGTTCACCGCGTTGTCGCCGAACACGGATACGACCATCATGATGCAGTAAACAGAACCTGGATTCATCCGAAAAAATGACCTTTTGCCATTCGTGCACCCAGGTTCGTCGTTGAGAACACCATCGCAGGCGCTCCTGTCTGTAATGCAGCGTCAAGGGTAACCGCAGCCATGGTCTCCGAGCTGATAGTCCATGCTGCTGGAAACGTCGTCGAACTGTTCGTGCAGATGGTTGTTGTCTTGCAAACGTCCCCATCTGTTGACTCAGGGATCGAGACGTGGCACGCACGATCCGTTACAGCCATGTGGATAAGATGCCTGTCATCTCGACTGCTAGTGATACGAGGCCGTTGGGATCCAGCACAGCGTTGAGTATTACCCTCCTGAACCCACCTATTCCATATTCTGCTAACAGTCATTGGATCTCGACCAACGCGAGCAGCGATGTCGCGATACGATAAACCTCAATCGCGATAGGCTACAATCCGACCTTTATCAAAATCGGAAACGTGATGGTACGCATTTCTCCTCCTTGCACGAGGCATCACAGCATCGCTTCACCAGGCAACGCCCATCAACTGCTGTTTGTGTATGAGAAATCGGTTGGAAACCTTCCTCATGTCAGCACGATGTAGGTGTCGCCAACGGCGCCAACCTCGTGTGAATGGTCTTAAAAGCTAATCATTTGCATATCACAGCATCTTCTTCCTGTCGATTAAATTTCGCTTCTGTAGCACGTCATCTTCGTGGTGTAGCAATTTTAACTGCCAGTAGTGTAATAGCAGTTAAGTCCCATAAGATTTCACACACATTTGAACATTGTTTTTTATATTTTTAACTTTTTTTTTGGTATAGGAGAAAACAGATATCCGCAAATATATTTTCATCTGTGTAGCATAAATGATCGCGTTACCAGTCTTACAAAGGGAAGTGCTACTCAGACATGCAGAGTAATTAACACGAGTATATGCACTCGGCACGGTAATGGGCAACACGTCGAAGTACAAGATTCACTGTAACAAGAACCCACTCAAGGAGATCGAAGGAAATGAAATAATTAAACAACAAAAATCTCAAGAAACGATGCTGACCAACTCAGACGTTACCATGGTGTTCCTAGAAATCAAACGATATCTGATCGACTACATGCTCTTCGGTCTCACTTAAAGTCAAAAGCCGGAAAGAAGCATTCACCACTACTAGGAAATGAGTCTGAACAACACCAAAGTCCGGTCATTAGTGGCGAAAAACTTTGCTTCTCAAGCTTCCTGGCTTATCCATGGAAAGATTTCAGTTAGAGTGGAATCGGTCAATCAAAAGCTTATAGTATGCTGTAAGCCAATTAGAATAGATTACTGCAGCAGTTCCTCTGCCTACGAAGGAATCTGAAGTAACCTACTCACAAGGAGCCTTCCAGTAGCGGTGTCCCTAAGCACGACAAGCTCAAAAGTTTAACCGAGTACTCGGTTACACAAGCACAATGAAGCGTCTCTTCGAATGTTAGCCGACAGTTTGGCGCCTCCAGTCAATGAATTGTCCTCTGTAGCTCCTCATCCCCCAGAACGTGAAAACATAGTCAAATAGCCGGATTTTGTGACAAAAGGGACCTCACATGAACACCGACAGCCGGATGAAGGCGCCCATGCTGTGAGGTATGTGTGGGCACCTCCGGGCGTTTTGAAACGTGGGCTAAGCGGCGGAATTATTATTACGAGGGTTGCGCAGAAAGTAGCGCACCGCATTTTTTTTTCTCAGCTGAAAACAACGCAACGAATGCGAAACGTTACTTATGTATTACCTGAAGTCTCCTGAGTGAGCTCGCGAAGTTTCCGTCACTTCCGATAGATAGCGTAGCTGCAGGACAGTTTCAAAATGGCATCTATAGGTGATGTACGCTACAAGCAACGTGACGTCATTGAATTTCTCACTGCAGAGAAAGAAACCGTGGAGAATACTCACAAACGCTTGTGCAAAGTCAATGGTGCATCTGCTGTGGGCAGAAGTACAATTAGTCGCTGGGTATGGAGGTTGAGGTCGTCAGAAGGCGATTCGGCGGAGCTCCACGATTTGCTGTGGACGGGGAGACCATCCACGGCTGTCACGCCTGACATATTGCAGAGAGCTGATGTTGTCATTCGCGAGTACAGACGCTTTACGCCTCGGCAGTTGGCGCCGCATCTGTCAATCAGCGAAGGAAGTGTGGATGCAATTATTCGCACTTTTGAATGGGTCCCACGGTGTCTAACGGTGGATCAGTAATCGCACAGAAAAAACATTTGTCTTGAGTTGTTGCAACGTTTTGAAGCTGAGGGAGAGGCCTTCTTGCCCCAGACTGTGACAGGTGATGAAACCTTGGTTCGCCATTTTGAAATCGAAACAAAACGACGGTCGATGGAATGGTGCCATTTCCACTCCCCACAGAAAAAAAAAAAAAAATTCTAAGCAACTGCTTCCGCCAATAAGGTCATGATCACCGTGTTGTGCGACTCTGCAGGTGTGATTCTCATTGATGCCAAGAGGCGGTACCATTAATTCAGAAACATATCTCAGCACATTAATGAAACTAAAGACGCGCTTCCGGTGACTTCGGCGCCATAGCAACCCAGGAAATGTTTTGCTGCAACACGATAACCCTCCACCCCGTACAAGTCCGAGGACTGCCGAACACATTGCAACCGGCCGCGGTGGCCGAGCGGTTCTAGGCCCTTCAGTCCGGAACTGCGCTGCTGCTACGGTTGCAGGTTCGAATCCTGCCTCGGGCATGGATGTGTGTGATGTCCTTAGGGTAGTTAGGTTTAAGTAGTTCAGAGTTCTAGAGGACTGATGACCTAAGAAGTTAGGTCCCATAGTGCTCAGAGCCATGTGAACCATTTTTTGTAACACGTCGCAAAAGTGGTTTGGGCAGTGTTACCCCATCTACACTGCAGCCCCGACCTAGCCCCCTCGGACACCCACTTACTTGGACCATTAAAGGATGCCATTCGTGGAAGACATTTTGAGGACGATGAGGAGGTGATTCACACCGTGAAGCACTGGGTCCGCCACCAGGACAAGTATTGGTACCAACAGGGATACAAGCCCCTGCTTCGCGCTGGAGGAAGACCGTAGAACGAGATGGGGATTACGTGGAAAAATAGAGTGTGTAGATAAAACATCGTTCTTTCGTGTGTGTAATTCTCATTATGTCCAATAAAGAATTGTTGAAGAAAAAATGCGGTGAATTACTTTCTGGGCAACCCTCATAGCTTAGCGAAAATCCAAGATGCTCCTACATTGCAATATTAAGAGGTACATCAAATTATACGGAAAAAGAGACAATGTGGTTGCTCTCTACTTGTTAGACTGCACCTATTTCTTCTCTAAGTGATAAATATTTGTTCTTATGTCGAAACAACTATTGGAAACACGATTCGCAGAGACTGATTTACATAAAACGAGTCATACCAAAATTGGCGAACACGTCTCAACTGCTTAGACCACTAACTGGGAAAAGGGTGAAGGAAAACGTGTTGATTGAACATTTTTCAAGCACTTTCGCTTTGCTAATAACATCCTGCTGTTTATCTACAGTGCAGAGGAACTTTTTCAACAAATGGAAGTGTTTAGCAATTCTACACTCCTGGAAATTGAAATAAGAACACCGTGAATTCATTGTCCCAGGAAGGGGAAACTTTATTGACACATTCCTGGGGCCAGATACATCACATGATCACACTGACAGAACCACAGGCACATAGACACAGGCAACAGAGCATGCACAATGTCGGCACTAGTACAGTGTATATCCACCTTTCGCAGCAATGCAGGCTGCTATTCTCCCATGGAGACGATCGTAGAGATGCTGGATGTAGTCCTGTGGAACGGCTTGCTATGCCATTTCCACCTGGCGCCTCAGTTGGACCAGCGTTCGTGCTGGACGTGCAGACCGCGTGAGACGACGCTTCATTCAGTCCCAAATATGCTCAATGGGGGACAGATCCGGAGATCTTGCTGGCCAGGGTAGTTGACTTACACCTTCTAGAGCACGTTGGGTGGCACGGGATACATGCGGACGTGCATTGTCCTGTTGGAACAGCAAGTTCCCTTGCCGGTCTAGGAATGGTAGAACGATGGGTTCGATGACGGTTTGGATGTACCGTGCACTATTCAGTGTCCTCTCCACGATCACCAGTGGTGTACGGCCAGTGTAGGAGATCGCTCCCCACACCATGATGCCGGGTGTTGGCCCTGTGTGCCTCGGTCGTATGCAGTCCTGATTGTGGCGCTCACCTGCACGGCGCCAAACACTCATACGACCATCATTGGCACCAAGGCAGAAGCGACTCTCATCGCTGAAGACGACACGTCTCCATTCGTCCCTCCATTCACGCCTGTCGCGACACCACTGGAGGCGGGCTGCACGATGTTGGCGCGTGAGCGGAAGACGGCCTAACGGTGTGCGGGACCGTAGCCCAGCTTCATGGAGACGGTTGCGAATGGTCCTCGTCGATACCCCAGGAGCAACAGTGTCCCTAATTTGCTGGGAAGTGGCGGTGCGGTCCCCTACGGCACTGCGTACGATCCTACGGTCTTGGCGTGCATCCGTGCGTCGCTGCGGTCCGGTCCCAGGTCGGCGGGCACGTGCACCTTCCGCCGACCACTGGCGACAACATCGATGTACTGTGGAGACCTCACGCCCCACGTGTTGAGCAATTCGGCGGTACGTCCACCCGGCCTCCCGCATGCCCACTATACGCCCTCACTCAAAGTCCGTCAACTGCACATAGGGTTCACGTCCACGCTGTCGCGGCATGCTACCAGTGTTAAAGACTGCGATGGAGCTCCGTATGCCACGGCAAACTGGCTGACACTGACGGCGGCGGTGCACAAATGCTGCGCAGCTAGCGCCATTCGACGGCCAACACCGCGGTTCCTGGTGTGTCCGCTGTGCCGTGCGTGTGATCATTTCTTGTACAGCCCTCTCGCAGTGTCCGGAGCAAGTATGGTGGGTCTGACACACCGGTGTCAATGTGTTCTTTTTTCCATTTCCAGGAGTGTATTTTGTACATAGGCTTGAAAATAAATTACAACTAAAAATATGCTGTACGTGAAAATTTAATGTTAATAAAGATTACATTTGCCTTTGCTGCAGCTGGTCACCTATCCACCCCTGCTGAGTGAGGGTTCACCTTTATTTTTTCAAGTGGAAACAGCCTATTTTTATTGCATATTCGGATTATACGACAAAAATAAGTACCGTTTACTCATACCATTGTTTTCAGTTCGTGGTAAATATCGCTGTAACCGACAAAAATTAAGTGTCGTGTTTTTGCGATTAAGCATCAACGAATTTGATTCTGTATTCTATTGACGATGAAAATGTAAATCATTACGTTCTAACGGTTGATATTTATGTTCGAAATTTATTTTAGCGAAGCAAATTTGATTGCGCAGTGCAATAAGTATAGCTATTTCACTGTAAGCTAAGGGAATTGGATCATTCGCCATAATGCCCGGCATGTTTGAAAATACGGATAGTAGTTAACACACAGTGAAGTGTAATTTATTCTGGCATTGGAACACAGAGGGTACAGCAACTTGTAAAACGCTCTCTTCCGATACCGAGACATGCTCTGCCACATGTTTACAGCCCGAGCACGAAATCGAATTATGTCGGTTTCTGATAACTGATCTCTAAGTAATGCAGCGATTTGATTGGTGACCGTCTTCAAATAATATGTAAGTCAGACAGTGGCACACCCCTGTGGGTTGATGACTTTGTAAGTAGGCTGTTTATGTTTTCTTATTGGCAACGTTACGTAGCGCTCTGTATAAAAATCACTGGCTGTGCTGTGTGCAGTCTGTGGCTAGTTTGCATTGTTGTCTGCCATTGTAGTGAAGGGCAGCCGGATGTTAACAGCGCGTAGCGTTGCGCAGTTGGAGGTGAGCCGCCAGCAGTTGTGGATGTGGGGAGAGAGATGGCGGAGATTTGGAATTTGTAAGACTAAATGGCATGAACTGCTATATATATTATGATTATTAAGGTAAATACAGTGTTTGTTCTCTATTAAAATCTTTCATTTGCTAACTATGCCTATCAGTAGTTAGTGCCTTCCTTAGTTTGAATCTTTTATTTAGCTGGCAGTAGTGGCGCTCGCTGTATTGCAGTAGTTCGAGTAACGAAGATTTTTGTGAGGTAAGTGATTTGTGAAACGTATAGGTTAATATTAGACAGGGCCATTCTTTTGTAGGGCTTACTGAAAGTCAGATTGCGTTGGGCTAAAAATATTATGTGTCAGTTAAAGCACAGTCATGTATAATTGTTCAATAGGGGACGTTTCAAGTTTATCTAGAAACATCGTCTCGAAAGCACCGTCGTATAAAAGACAGTTCACACGTAATGAAGCGGTTGAGAGTGTATACTCTTTCGCGTTTTTTGGTCGTAAATAAATAAATAAATATATATATATATATATATATATATATATATATATATATATATATATATATATATACTCTTTTCTATTTATTTTTGGTTTTGTTTTTGTTATTGCTCGCGTAATAACGCATATACGAAAAGAGCCGCGAAATATCTGTTAGTAATGCCGTGCTTTGAATTTCTTTATCATCATTACCTTTTAACAAAGCAAAATATATATATTGAGATCTTATTGTTCTGTATCTGGCCTACAATTAAAGGAACGTTTTTTCGTGACTGTAACTCACTCTAAAAATCAACATATCTTCCCTACTTTATAGTTATTGAAAATTGAAATAACTTGGTTATGAACGCTGATGTTACAGTTCGTATGATCGTTCAACAACAAAATTTTGCAGTGGATTTTGTTTCTCGGTAAAACACCATTCAATGCCACGACTAGTACAAGAACATGAGACTCTTATTAAAAAAATACGTTTTCACTATAAAGTTTGCCAGACCAGAACGGAGCACAGCAAGATTCCTATTAGATTTTGACGGTACATTAACTTATTTGTACTGTGAGTTATATACTATCAGCAGCCCGCGTCAACCTGCAACACATCATAAAATCTGCTGATCTACACTGCAAGTCTGGAAGCTAAAAGAAATAATATTATTTTACTGTTACTTTACCGCTTCCTTGCGGTATGATAGACTATATTGGAAGTCGTTTGAATACGCCGCGGCAGCGGCTCTTTCGTTCGCCACGCAGCTCAGCACCACAGATAATATTTATATAACTGAAAAATGTCTCAACCGGATGGGATAATAGGCAAGCAAGCTTTAACAATTAATAATGCAAGTTTTCATTTACATAACTCTATTAAAACATTTAAATATTTCAATTGTTACACACCTTTATGAATTCACACGTAATGGCGTACATCTCTTAGTCTCGACAAAAGAATGCTACACTAGCGTTCGCTACTACGACACAGGATATCTTACTCGCTCGACTCCCAGATGAAGAAGGCAAAGAAATTGATATTCGTCACGTATTATATACTAATTACTTATTTTAATCTTTGTTCGACATTTATCGTCTGCGGCGGTTTCATTACTCGCCGACGCAGATATTCTCAAAAATAAATAATAAAAAAAATACATTATTTTATACAATAACACAATATGATACATATAATTTTCTCGTTACTACATAATATGTTGTTTTTGTTTCTTACTAGACGTTACAATGCCCCCTGGCAGCAATTGACTAACGTTAAGAATGTTTGGCAATATGCTGCCACTAACGTCTGTTTGGTTATTGCCTGTTACCTTGGTTGGAACATTCACTTTAAACTTCTTAGTTCCTTTACACCGTAGGTTTAATTACACTTTTTAAACTGTTCTTACACTTTGCGAGGTGACCATAAACCTAGTCCCAGGGTCATTACATTTATCTGGCTCCCCCATTCGGGCTACGTGCGATGAGAAAACCTGGGAAAACTGCGCCGGAGCCATAGTCATCTCGCCTGGTTTGTTTTAATACCCAGTTTGATCACAAAAGTTCAGACTCTATCCAATGTGCACAGATAACAAAGGCTATTTATGACAACACGTTAAACTTTCAGTCTCTTTGTTACCAATATACCTTCTACCCTTTTTCACATTTGTGTTCTGTATTGCAATGAAAGTCACTCATTAAACAGTTTTACAGTGGTATAATTAATCGTCTCTGCACTTACTCACGACAATTGTTTTAAAATGTTCTAGCACTCATGCAAGTTTACTTCATTAACCTGACGAAAAGATATTATATCTATACATCACTGAACCGATGAATTCTTTGAGTCTGCATCGAGTAACTAAAGAAAAACACAATGTTTGTCACGTCATTTCGTGTCCAATATACCGTTTTCATATTAGTGCATTAACCACATAGTTGATAGTTCATTTGAATGACAACAATGTTGTACGGAGCGGGCGGCGCGAAGCAATTGTTGAGTCGCGTCGTTTGGAACGCCGCGTGCCGACGGCCGCTGGGTTCGACGACCGGCTCTCAGTAACAGCGACGTCGTGCTGACGTGGCGCAAGCAGTCGCGAACCGCGCCGAACCATTCGCCGATGTCGGCGAGTTGCCGTGGTTTACCGCGACCGTCCGGCTGGCGGCAAGGCACTCGTCTCTGCTTCTCCGCATGGCTCCCCGTCGTAGTGCATGAAACAAACATTCCACAACGGTGTACTGTCTCTAAGGACACAGATTACTAGCTGTGGAAGAAAATGCAACTTGTTCAAAAGTATTTATTGTTCATTACGCCGTCGCTTCGCTGGTATGCACCGGATGTTTTGGCATGATAACAGGTTTCTTGTGGCATTGTGACACTGGTATTCAGGGTTCGTCACACGCACATTGTACTACACACTTTCACTTGTTCTCACGGTTGATACACTGCCAGAGCGTCTTTCAACACGCGAAAATATTTCGGTACACACATACTAAATGTCTCCGTCGAGCGATGTTTGTTTGAATCGACTCCGAACGGATCACTAACTACCGTTTTTACTCACAGTGTACTACTGTTCGTTGAGCACTGCACTATGACAGTTAGTCACTCAACACTTAACTTATACCGACGTATATATTGGTGCAGATACAACAGTCATTTTCTGTCCCTACTACACACAATACTCCGTCCTTTCCAAGGTTGTTTATGCACACAGTTCATTTTTAATGCATAACAACTGTTCTTAGCATAATCACTCTCATCTACATTGAGTCCATTGTGTTACCTTCTCATTACACACTTTTAATACTATTACTAGGCATATATTGCTTTTTTGTAATTATTTAAAGGTGTGTGTTTTTTTTTTCTTTTGTACATAGCTTTCTTTTCCTCCTTTAGTGTAGCTTGCCAGGTTATCACCCATCTAGCAAACAGATTTTACCATGTGCATGACAGCTTGACTTGGGCATATTGTTCAATAAATACTTCGTTTAGTACTAGCATTATTTTTAACGGTCCGTCCTACAGAACTACAGTGTAGTTTCCGCGTAACTTGATTCGCGTACCGCGTAATTAATATTCAAAAACGTGTGCCAAGTACACAGGCTTCAATTGAAGCATTAATACATACAAAGCATAGGTTACACGGAACGGTTTTGTTTTTTATTGGATTCTGCTCCAGTGTCGTTCTCAGATCACTATTGGCAGTAAACATTACATCACATAATTATTTCGTACTACAAAGTCAATTTTTGGCTAGTATAGACTCTCTCTCAGGGTTCCTTGATTCTAACACAATTACATCTGCTACATATTTATATGATATTTCATCATTAATTGTACTTACTTACTACAAAATGATTCAAGAAATCAATCATTATTTTATCAACAAAAGATTATTCATTGCTTGAAGAGCATGTAGTATTTTAATGACACTAACTGTCTGTAAACCAAGTCTTCCATTTGCATATTATTGCTCAGTTTACTGATTCTACTTCCTCAAAATTGTAACTATACATAAATTCTTTCTTAAAACTGACATACTTATACTCTAAAACACAATTGAAATCTTCTTACCACTACTATTTACATCAGACATGTCACTGAATAAATAACTTTACATCTTTACGTGGATACAGTCCTTTTATTTTCCCCGTCTGGTGATGTGCTAACAAATAGCTACATTCGTGTGCCAACATCTTCCGAATCACTTTAGCCACTACTTCCCTCCTCGACCAAGGGATGGAGTAAGTTGCGCGACAGTATGTTTTGTGGGGCATCACCTCTATGTGATAGTGGTACCCTTTGACTATTCCTGGTCGGTCGGTAAATACCATAGTATATTCCGATAGCAGCTGCGTCAACTGTTGCTTTTGGATATCGCTTAAACCATCAGATTCCTGCACTTTGGTTTGAAATGTCTCAACATTTGTTTCAAAATTTCGATCCTCTAAATTCGGGTAATAGAGGTCTGCTACATGTGAAAAATCATCGAGGTGTAGTACCCAGGGGTTCCTACATTTGATATTAATTCGATTACAACATGGCACAAGTACCTCCTTCGATTTCATCATAGACAACTCAATCCTCCTACCTTTATTAACTATGCTTAGTTTCCCCAAGGAGAGGTCGATCACTGCGTCCCTCTCACGGAGAAAATCTACTCCCAGAATGCAGGCCACCTTTAGTCCTTTAGCAATGAGGAACGAGCTCACTATGGCTTCGCCCTCCTTACAAATCTCTACCTGCACCTGGTATTTAACTAATTGGCTCTGTGCACTTATGGCTCCAGACACCTTACAATTATTAACCGGGAAAGTCGGTATGCTACGTCCTTTTCCCAGTGCTTTAAATAACTCTATACTCATTACACTTACTGAGGCACCTGTGTCGATGATTATATTCACTGCAACATCATTGATTTTCGCTTCTATTATGGCTTGCACATTTTCGTTATTATCTTTCTTACATTCGTGCGGTTCGTTCAGTAGATCTTTATCCATACTGATACCGTCGTTGTATCGCAGCATACATATTCCAGGTATATTATTATCATTCGTGTTGCTCTCACTCCACCCCTCGGCCAGCGATGCAGGGCGTATCGAGGCCGATCCTAGTTTGTTGGATTGCTTACTTGTGAGGTACTTGGACGGCTATTGTCCGTGACCTCCACTATGTGTACATTCTGATTTGTAGGCCGCCACGGCTGCGCAATAGGCGCGTTTTGCGGTGGTGGTCTATTGTTGTCATACCGGTCATTACCTTGTCGCTCTGGGCTTGTTCTCTGATTCTGATGCCAATTTCGATTACTATCACTATAATTGCTATGCCACTGACCTCGCGCATTTTTCCAGCGGTTGGTCCCTGACATTCCGGATTCGTACCGGTCGTCAAATCGACGCTTTTTGTTATAAGTTGGTTGCCCATACCCGTTCTGGTTTCTACCA